>NW_009798302.1:177857-213651 GCF_000520075.1 Aphanomyces astaci | reverse complement strand
TTGGTGATATATATATATATATATATTATAGGTGTGTGTATTCGGACGTGTTTTTTTCAAAAGACAGAGAACGTGATACTTATATATATATCATTACATAGCTAGATTCAGGCATACAAATAGATATCCTGAAATATAAATACAACATCGATAAATATATATATATATACTAGTATATAGATATATATGTATAGATATATATATACTGAACGAATCGATTGAGAGGTGACGCTTTTGTCAGGTTGTTATATTCATATACGTCAGCTTTGACCCTTTTCGTTGTACATGAAAGTTCTGCTCATGTATACATAAAATATATATTCTTTTGATGCAAAAGAGAATCAATTTAAAAATATATATTTCGACACATATATATATATATACTTGTACACGTGAGAATACAACAAGCATACCATGGGGCAACCGCGCTTTGACGTCCCAATCCGAGTAGTTGGATGTCATGCGATGGGGATCGGGGCCGTCCGAGTCGCGCAGACTGATGGCGCAGTTCCAGTCGGTTTCAATACCCATCTTCTCGGCCAAGAGCTTGGAGCGGCGCATGTTGCGTGGGGAAAAGTACACGAAGCGGATGCCGCTCGCCGTCACGTCTTCGATGAGCCCGACCATACCCTTGCGGGGCTGGATGCCCGACGCCACCATCCCCAGAAAGATCTGATCTTCTTGCAGCTTCCACAACGAGTCTGTATGTCTTTCAACGCCTGTCGCCGCCGATGACGTTTGCACTTTGGCTGAGTTTGCTACAAGCAGTCTTACTACTACGCTAGTCTATATATATATATATATATATATATAAATAAAATATAATATATATAAATATAAATGCATAATATATAATATGTATATACATAATATAAATATATAATACATATATTTATAATATAAATAATATTTATATAATATATAGATGGGCCATATCGAAAACAAAGGTGGTGTATTCTCATTAGGACAACGTACTTGGAGACATCGCAGCCGACGGTTTGAGCGCCTCGGTCGAGCTTGGGGGCGACCCCACGACGCCCGGCGACACGACGGGGGTCCCACGGTGTTGCGGGTGGTCGTCGTCGTCGTCCGTTGGCGAGCTCTCTTCGACGAGAAACAGCGGCGGCAGCTTTGTAAACGCAGTGTCCTGGGGCCCAAACAGTGCGTTGCACTTTTGAGCTACGGGGGCGTACGTGAGGGCGACGCAGTCTAAGTCTTCGACGCGCCACTGGTGGTACATGTCGAGAATGAGCCGCCTCTTGTCCTTGGTCAGAGGGCAAATGGACTTGCCATCCCAGTACTCGCTGCACTGGGACACGGCCAACGACGGGTGGCCTCGGCTGAGCAACTGATGGCCTACAAGGAATACAAAATACATTTACAAGTCCCTTGATTTGGGGCTTTTGAGTACAATCGATCGGCTGATAAAATTATATATAGGGCAAAGCATCGAGTTGTGTGTGTGTGCAAGGTATTTTTAATCTTTCCATGTGTATGTACGTGTGTATATATATCCCATACATTAAATAGAGTCGAAAATGGCTGCGATATGACTAGTAGTAGTACTACTAGTAGTACTACCGAATGTGTCGTGGATCGACGAATCGTAAACGCGAATAGAAGCATACAATAAATCATCAAATAATCAAACGATACAAATAGAACTGCCTTGAAATAACTAGTACTACTTGTTTAGATCCAAACTACAGTATTGTCAAATCGCTTCGAAACTCGAGCCTCGAAGAATGTGTTGGGATTAAACAACCGCCTGAGCCAATCAAATCACGTCCTGTCGAATTTCTGCCAATCCAAACGTTTGACCCCTCGGGGCAAAACCCCATATATACTCATCGTTGTATAGTATAGTGTGTACAAGATTAAATAGGATCAAATAGATTTTCAAAAGCTATTTGGCCAAGGGACTCTCTCAAGCCCAAAAAAAATGGGTGAATTGCACAATATATATATTCGTGCTAAAGTACAAGTCACAATGAACGACACGGTGCAAAGGTACGATAGACTCCTACTACTATCATCGAGTTGCAGAGGTTATTATTACCTTGCGACCGCTTGTCCAGCACAACCGTTGAATACAAGTGAGTTTTCAAATGGCCACGAAATCGCGTGTCTTCTTGGCCTTGGTCGTGGTGATCACTCGTATGCTCTTGGTATGCTAACCGAGGCGCGATCACATGGATGCTCTGGCGGCGGTGAAAGTTGGCCAGATCGTCCACACGGAACCCAATCGCCCTAACCCAAACAATTTAATCATGCATCATTCTAGTATTATATCGACTAACTTGGCCAAATTCAACAGATGGCGAGGATAAGGCAACAGACGCACATAACCAGACAGTTGCTGGACGCAGTGGAGCAGTTCGTGCTGCGGCGACGTGGTGCTATACGAGTCGTAGAACCCCCCCGCAGCCGCGTCGTTACTCAAGTACCGCAGCGTGTCAATGTACTCTGTCTTGGGGTCTTCGCAATCGTTGAGGAGGATAGCTAACCCCAGTGGTTTCAAGCTAGGGAGGTGCACTCGCCACTTTGGGTCTTCAAATTTCTCGCCTAGCCCGAAAAAGTTAAAGTGGCAAGATATTGTCGATTTGATATATAATTTATATTTTGGGTGCAATCGAATAATCGCGCCGACCAAACCGATCCACAATCGATCTGATTGGTTGTTGAATTTCATTGAGAAATGGGTTTTGATTGGCTAATAATGTTGAGCTCATCTGAACTAGCCAATCAAATCGATTTCAATTCCAACGAGAAACCACCACACAATGAAATTTCACTCGAAAGCACAATATATATATATATCGTAAATAAGTAGTCATACCAGTGGTGCAGAGGGGTTCTGGGTGCAAGTCCAAGATCGTGTTGGTGTCTTCGTTAAGAAGAAATATTTCTTCGGCACACGGCACTTCTTCACATAGCACGTCGTCGTCAAAACAGCAAAGCATCGTTGTACTACCCAACCGCTCAAGCAATCGGACTCTATTAAAGTCGAATTATTAGCCACACATAATACAAGTATTTCACTCCAAATGGCCACTGCAACTATTAATAGCGCAAAACTACGATAAATACATTGTATCCACCCTACCAACACATGCGATATGTATATATATATATATATATATACCAACACACGCGATATGTAAATATATATATATACCAACACACGCGATATGTATATATATATATATACATATCGCGTGTGTTGGTAGGGTGGATATGATGTATTTATCATATATATGTCCCAAGCTATTGAGTTATATAAGTAAACCAAACAATTGAATTATATGCAGCATAAAATATACTTTGAACGATGAAAACGACCGGAATTTGCGACTGTGTACACCGCATCACTGCAGTCGTCTTACTACAACACACATGACATTCTCGGCTATCAATACACTATCGATAATAAATTCTACATGTATAAATGTCGTCGAGAGTCGAGTTTTGTATACCCCGAGTATGGAATCATGAGCTTGTTTTTCTTGCCGTTGTGGTATCTCGTTCGATGGGCATCCGCACAATCCATAAAGCGAAACTGCAATGTCATCCAAAAGTAGTACCTACACACAACAACTACCTCATTAGATTCCTCGTCATCTTCCTAGCTACGGTAGCCCCAATCGTCTAGCTACCATTGTAACCTATCTAGTTACAAACTTCATCTCCAATCTCAAGCCAAACAGCTACATATAGCTTAACCACTGTAGCCAGCTAGTTTCAATCATCTCTCCAGCTAGCTACTGTGGCCCAATTCCTCTCGCTAGCTAGCTAGCTAGCTCCTGTAGCTCCGATCTCACTAGTCCCCAACGTACCACGATCGCTCGACGGCAAATGACCGCTTGGTCTTGCGCAGCCGCGACTGCTCGCGCTCTTCAACGTCGTACACGTCCATGTCGTCCGCTGTCGCACTGGTCGCACTGGTGGTTGTGGCTTCGCTCTCGAGAATCGCTTCAAACGCCGTGAGCAAGTGCGACGTCGCCGCCACTTCGCCCATGCACCACACAAACGGTGTATGCAGTGACACAAAGCACAGAATCACGTCCACAAGGGCTACAAGCCAAAAATATTAAAAGCAAATCCACAGGAGTGTTTAGCACAACCAATACAAAGCTTATATATATATATATACCCAAACAAACGTGGTTGACCACATGATGCACAGGCTCGGGCAACAAGGCCGCGCGGACGCCAATGCTGACGAGGATCACGACAGTCATGATCAGACACAGCATGGACGCCAGCGATTTGCCGCCGATTTGGAGCGTCTGGACGGCGGTGCGGGGGCGTTCGACGTTGGCCATCGAGTTGGCCACATCCTGCAGCACGGGGGTTTCCTCCATCAAGTACACGTGCATGTCTCCGCACAGGTTGAGAATGGTTTGGGGCTGAAACGTAGCGTTAGTGCGAGGCATGTCGTGGGGAAGGGCGTGGGTCGTGGGGATCTTGTCGCCTCGGGCGTACGTGACGGACGACGGCGGCGAGGGGCGATCGGGGGCAGGAGGAGAGGGGGGGACGAGCGGCAGCAGCCGGACGCGGCCGGGCGAAACGTCGCCGCTCATAAGCGCGACCACGTCGCCGTGGACGAGTAAGTTCATGGGAATGGACTGCCACTTGTGGTCGCGGTAGCACGCCACACAGCAGGACGATGGAGCGAGGATGCTGTCGCGTTTGAGAGGGGGAGAATTGGCGGCGGCGGGCGGTGGCGTGGTTTTGCAGAGCACTTTGACGGCGTAATGGACGCGCTCGGCGACCTCGCGGGATTCACGGCGATACAAGAGCATGTTCAGGATGCCGTTGAACACAGCGGCGAGGAACAGAAACAGGCTTTCGACCAGGTCTCCAAAATGGGACTGTTCGTGCGTCGACCCGATGCGGTGCTCGCGCCAGGCAAACTCGGCCAGGCGAATGAACGCCGACAGGAAGAGGAGCCACATGGGCGTGTCGACAAAGCCAAACCAGAGGCCTCGATGGCCGCTCTTGCGCTGTTGTTCCAACTGCTGCTCAACGGCTTGCACGAGCTGGTGTCGCGCGCCAAGGGTTGTGAGACCGAGCGTCGAGTACGAGGACGAAGCTTGAGGATGGATTGGAACGTGCTTGGGTGGACTACCGGAGCCTGGGACCATGGGCGGCTTGGCACTGCAGTCTTGTGGATCGTCAGTTCGCCACTGAGACGACAAGGTGCCTCGAACCCGCAACGCATCCGACAGAAGCGGCTCCAGTTCGCCGCTGCTGGACATGACCTCAATATATATCTATTCGTTTGCAGAGGTCTACTTCCGGTATACTCCGAACCAAAGTGGCACCCGCAAAATATGACTAGCAACCAATATATAAAATATCCAAATATATTTGATTACACAGGAATGCCAAACTGTAAAATGTGGATAATTTTGCCCATGCTAAAAGTCTCTATTAATATTTTAATATTAATAGAGACTATTATCCATGCTTGTAGTATTAAAATACTACTTCAAGTAGTAATACAAGCATGGATAATAAATAATACTAACGTTAGAAGGTAGGTAGTATATTAATTGGTGTTTTACCCAAATTTTGGACTTTTGCGCGGATTCTTTGCCAAATCTATGATCATTAACTCTTTGTCCTGACTTTTGTATGTACAGATCGTCCAGTATATCACACTAATTTTGGTCACACACTAATTCGTTGTTGAATTTGTCGAAGATTGGGTTTTAATTGGTCGTATATATCGACTGTCGGCGTATATTATTTGGTGCTGGTCAGTCGACTTGGCAATAATAGTACCACGAGTACAGTATTATAACGTGGTTCATTCCGTTAAGCCGTGGTGGTGGTGGTGTCTGTCTGGCTAGAATTGATGGCAAGCTCCGCCGCCATCGGCGCTGTCGTCTGCTTTCTTTGCCGGTGCGCCGAAATGTTCGTGTAACGAGCCCAACTGGGCCTCGAGCTGCAGCTCCCGTGCTACGCTTTCGGTGAGCAGGTCTTCTAAATATTTCACTCGGCTCTTGTCGGGAATGATCGCGAGGGTTTCCCGCAGCATGTTGGCTTTGGTTCGCTCGCGCGCGCGGTCGGCGGCTTGCGCGGTAAACTCATGAAGGGCGGCTTTCAGGGCCTGGGTGTCTTCTTTGGACGGCGACGCGTGGCGGGTGGTGGCCGGTGGTGCCTGCTGTTGCATCGACTTGCGACGCTGTGCAGGCCGAGACAGCGGGTACTCGTCGTCGTCGTTCTCGCTGAGAGAAGACGCATCTGACAAGTAGGCCGCCGTGTCGGCGCGGTCATGGGTTGCCGACAGCGACAGGTGGTTCTCTTCCAATCGGAACTCGTCGATTAGGGCAGCAGTCGGGTTGGTCGTGGTGCCGGGGTGCATGTCTTGGGTCTATAACAATAGCAAACTGTTAATCAACCCGTTGCGAAACGAAAGAGCCACCCGAATTTAAAATATATATATATATATATTTATATTTCCAACAAAAGCATCAAAGAGTCCAGTGGCTGAACCAACAACCCAGCAAAGTATTATTCAATAAAAAATCAGTCGATCAAACAATGCATCAACAAAAAAAAGTAATAGCCAGGTCAAGTTGATAAGAGAAAAATATAATATAAAAGTATCCACGTTCCCATTAATAATAATAGTGCGTCACTTTGACACTGTGTGAACACAAGCAAACGACAAATCACCAACTTTTTGATCAAATCAGAATAATAAAATTGCATTCTAAATACAAGGTGAAGACAAAAGGCACAAAAAATATAGTAAAACACACAAAAATAATATTTTAAATGTATTGTATCGAAAAGAGTGTATACATTTATATATATGTATTATATATACATATGTATATATATAACTGTATACACTCTTTTCGATATATACATATATCTTGGACATCAACTAACCTTTCGATCAAATGATACTAAATTGCATCAAAAATAAAAGCAACAACTGCAAACACAAAAGATCTATTCAATAAAAGCACAACAAAGTAGCCAACTCTATGGTATCGAAAAAAGTATATATATATATATATACCTTGGACAACGGGTCGAGCGACTCGACATAGGCCGGGTGCATTTCGGGGTCCCATCGAAAGTACAGCCCTTCCCACAGCACCACGCGCTTCAAGTTCGCGCGCGGAAACAGCACGCGCGTCGTGCGCTGGAACAGCTGGTTCGTGAACGTGGTGGGGTTTTCGAGCACGGGCGCCCACACGCTCTCGGTCTTTTCCCAGATGTGCACTTTGAGGCGCTCCTGCTCTGAATTGTACAAAAATGTACCATAAAGACCCGAGTACAGCGAGTCCACGACATGCAGCAGAAACTTTTCGTTGAATTCAAACCCGGTCGGGAACTGATGCGTCATCTGCCACACGCAGTCTATAAACTGCAGCATCACTGGCGACCTACATTCCAATATATCACACATGCGATCACGTGTTGATCAAATATAAATATTGTTTGTTCATTTTTAAAAGTAAAGAGATATGGTCGATTTGATATACAAATTTGGGGAGGGGGTGCAATCGAATAACCGCGCCGACCAAACCGATCCACAATCGATCTGATTGGTTGTTGAATTTCATTGAGAAGGTTTTGATTGGCTAATAATTTTGAACTCATCTGAAGTAGCCAATCAAAGAGATTTAAATTCGAACGAGAAACCATAACACGAAATTTCACAATACAGTATTGTCGATTTGATACAAATTAAGGAGGGGGTGCAATCGAATCGCGCCAACCAAACCGATCCACAATCGATCTGATTGGTTGTTGAATTTCATTGATAAATGGGTTTTGATTGGCTAATAATAATTTTGAGCTCATCTGAGGTAGCCAATCAAAGCGATTTAAATTCGGACACAATGAAATTTCACTCGAAAGCACAATACATGGAGATGGTTTCCACCAAAATTGAGACGATTTTTCACTCCAAATGGACAGGACGAACGTTTAGCAAATGGACAGGAATGTTTATTCAAAACGAGTTTGTTTTTTTTCCAGCGAAATATAGCACGAAATTTGTGCTTTTCACACCAAATTTCATCAAAAATAGGGACGTTTTTCACCAAATTGAGTCGACTTTTCACCCAATTGAGTCGACGTTTCACCAAAATGAGTCGACTTTTTCATCCATTGTAGAAAAATCTAGTAGCACGGACCGTTCGTTGGGCATATCTGCGGCATCCTTGCCGACTCCGACTCGGTCGTGGAACTTGTGGCCAAACGAGCACCATTCCTTCTCCAGCAGACACGCAAACCCGCGGATCGTGCGGTAGTACGGGTCCAGAATCAGCTGCGCAATACCACACAGCTGGGGCGTGCGGTCCCATCCGTCGCTGCAGTGCACCAGCACACTCGCGCCTTCGTCGTGCAAGATCTGGGCGATACGACACCCGCCAGACAGGATCTTCATAATGTGCTTCAACCATCTTGTTTCTATATATATATATATATCATCAATATAGTCGTGTTAGCGCGCTTGAACCGTTGAGTGATATTTAAAAAAGTTATTTTTCAAAAACAAAACGAAATTTGAATCACTAGTTACATGCCAACACACAACATTCGCTACTTACTACCTATAGTATGCTGCTTCAACTCGTACCGTAAAATGGTATATATATATATATAGTGTCAAATCGATTATTCGACACTGGAGCTGCCAGCAGAAACTTGTATAGGATACTTGTACTTAAATAGAGTCAATATGCTATTGGTTTTAATGGACTTCAAAAGTCCAAATTTAGTGTTGACATGCACAATAGCTATATACCCATCATTCCACCCGAATACCTAATCACGACGACGTGGCATTTTACGAATATACAAATCAACTACCATATGCAGGGCCTCCATAAATAAAAACAAAACATAAATCATTAATATATAATGCCCCTCCAACACCTCGTGGATCGAATAAATACCCCCACACAATATATATATATATATTAAATATATGCAAACATGGACGGTAGTGGGTACATACCATGCAGCGTATTGTGAAATCCCTTGTGGCCGTCGTCGCTTACACTTGGCTGCACCAGATCTACACCCCCAAAAAGCAACCGTCAACAAGGCTTGCTTTGTCACTGGATATTGTTAATTATTCTAAACTGCAGCGATATAAAGAATGAATTTGAATCGACACCACCAAATATACATGTACAGAAGAAAATCCTTAGCACAAGTATATATAGCGAATCCCAACCACGATCAACGTTCAATTCGTGTGTGTGACTTCAATTAGTGTGATACCAATCTCCACATGATTCAGTACAAGAAAGATGATGGATTTGGCGAATCATCCGCATAAAAGTAGTCTAAATATTGGGTAAAAAACGACAATATCGTGGATTCGGTAGTACAAATTCCCAGACTCCGTCGAAGAATCAAATATCTCGCCGAATAACCATGAATTGAAACGCTAGGATTGGCTCATTCAATGTTGAGTGGATATATTTGATTGGCTCTTACAGAAAAAACACAAGTATATTCAACCAATCAGAATACTCTAGAGAGATTCAATAGTATTGATTAGACAAACCAGGCGAATGTTGGCAAGTCTATAGCGAATAATGCACAATATCAACCAGTCATATCCTTTTGGCTGATAGAAATCAACCAAACGTACTCTGGAGCATCTCGACCGAGTCGCGCATTTTGTGAATGTTGGCAATCCCGAGGAACTCGACGACAGCGCCGTCATAATGGCTCGAGTTTTCGACCCCTTTGCCCTTGAATCGGTTGCCCTGGGTGGCCAAGTTCTTGCGCGCGTCGACGATGTGGAGGGGCGGGGCCACGCCGCCGCTGTTCTTGTTGGCGCTATCGCGGTAGCTCTTGAGCAGGATGCGGTCGGCCTCACATCGTTTGGACTGGAGTCCGTAGTTGGGCTGGCTAGATCGCGCCAGTACGCACTTGTTGTCGGGGTGCCGCCATACGACGATGGGAAGGCGGCCCCGGCTGCGAAAGCGCGCCGAGTGCACGAGCTGCTCCTCCGTCATGCACGACGGCACGACCATGAGCTGGGGGTACGTCTGGCTGAAGCGGCACTTGGGGTTCTTGAGCAAGCGCCACGTAATAGCGTCGTTCGTGTCGTCGTCGTTGCTGAGGAACCCAAGGCGCTGGTACTCTTTCATGGGGCTATACACGAGCCACGGGTTCATGTCCATGGAGGTGGTCGTGACCTGGCCGGCGTCGCCTTTGGCAGCTTTGTACGTGAACGCAAACAAACTCGTGATGGAAATCTGCGGCCGCATCTTGGTCATAAGCAGCTGGATCCACCGGATGTCGGGGGTCTGCGGCGGCGCGTCGTAATAGTTTTTATGCGTGTATGCATCGTGCATGGACAGGTATATCTTGCGCAGGTCCTTGCACGGGAGGTTGAGCTTGAGGCCATCCCGAACGATCGGTAGCAGCGCCGCCAATGGTACTTGGAATGACCCGTACCGTGCAGATGTGTCGTACGGCATAAACGCGATGCGGTAGTTCGTGATCTTCATCACGCCCTGGACGGCGCGCTCCTTCTGGGAGATCACGACCATATTGGTCACGCGCTGCACATGCTCGACCACGTGTTCGCCTTCGAGCAGCGAAAGTTCCAAGTCGGGGTCTTGCACGGGAAAGCTCGTGTGGCTGCACTCGATGAGCCACTGGTCGAGGTCTTCAAAGCTGTCGCTCGACTCGTGGCTGCCCGACGCCCCCGCCGCCCCCGCATGAAGATGGTGGTGGTGGGTGGCCTTTTTAGCGGGCGTTTTGTACATGACTTTGCCCTGCTCGAGAGCTTCCATGAACCGATCGCGGTCGTCTGCGCCAAAGAACGTGATCTTCCGGTTCATCACTGGCGCCTGCTGGCCTCCCTTTTCGATGCGCAGATGCAGCCCAAACTTTTGATACGACTTGGCATTCACGGCCGCGCACGAAAACTCTTCCTTGTCCGTCGGGTTGGTTGGCGTGAGGAAGCACAGCATGCGCCGATGCGTGTCGATCTGGACGAGGACAGTCGACTTTTTGCTCATCTGGTCCAGGATGTTGTCGGCTTTTTTTACTGTGAACGTGTAGATCGAGTCGCTGCCTTTGGACACGGGAGTGGGCGGCATGCCGTTGACGACGCTGCTGCTTGCCTTGACGCCAAAGATAGGCTGGCTTGCCATCTTGCGCACCGCAGGCGGGGCGTCGCCGCCACCATCGCTCGGCTCTGTCGTCGTGGGCATAGACGACGACCGCGTTGTCGCCGCCGACGACGATGTGGACCATTCCTCACTTCGAGGAATCTCAAAGCTCATGTCGTAGCCTGGCGCGGCCGACGGATACTTGAGTCGAGGCAGCGGTGGAGTGGATGTCGGGGCTCCTGCAACCACCGCCGACAAGGACGACGACGGATGTGGTTTTTGCATCGCGTTGTCGCCGAAATCTGCTGGCACACAGTACGACGTATACGTGGACGCCGGCGCTTCGTCGATCCCTGTCCCACCTCCAGATGACGTCGCTTTGGTTATTCCAGCTCCCTTGCTGTTAAAGTTCATCATGTTGGACGCGTCCATCGTGGCTTGTGCGGCTTTGAGCACGCTCTGCTCGGCCTGGAGAAGCCGCTCCATGGTGGAGCTGTCGAATTGGCCCTGCCGGTCAAACTGCATCAGTTCGTGCTCATCGATGTCGTCGATGGAGGGTATCTTCATGGACGACGTCATGGGGCGGGCCACGTCCGAGTGCCAAGTCACAGTCTGCCCGTCGACGCTTCTCCGTAAGTAATCTGCCTGCTGTCTCGTTTATTCCCCAGCATACAAATGTCAAGACAACTGTGGCCTGGTTCGAATCTAGCCAATCGAAAGCCGCCCCCAACTCCGAGCTGACCAATCAAACCACGTGATTATATTGCCTTGTTACTGAACTTGGGATCGAAAATCGGACCGCTTGCCGCCAATGCAGTATGGGCAGCTCACCTTGGCCACGTACTCGGCAGAGGCCTGCTCGCCTTGCGTAAGGGGACTCCGACACACAAAGCACATGGAGATGTGCTCGGCTTTGGTCAGCTCTGGGGTCAAGGCCACTCGGTCGTCGTAGATGTAGCAGTCGCCGCGGTAGTGCGCGCCGCCACACTTTTCAAAGTACCGAAGAATGCCGCCATCAAGTTGGAACACATTGTTGTATCCTTGATGTTTCAGCGCATACGCAGCTTTTTCGCATCGAACCCCGCCTGTGCAGAACATCACGATGGGTTTGTCCTTGGGCACCGCTTGCATCTGCGCCTTGACCTCGTCCGGGAACACGCGGAAGCTTTTGATGTTCAGATCCACGGCATTGTCAAACGTGCCCAAGCGTACCTAAGCGTTGCATAGCCATCTTGAGAACGTACGTTCACCAGTACATGCATGCATATCGTAAGTACCTCGTAGTCATTGCTGCAGGCAACATGAACACACGTTCCAACGAGTTAGTCATCGCATTGATATCATTCATGTATGTGCATACCGCGTATCTAGGATAAGCATGTCCTTGCCAATGTCCATCCACGTTTTAAACTCTTCCGGGGCAATGTGTTCTGCCAGACCAAGCTTGGCCGGGTTCACAGGTTCGTTGAAGCCCATGGAAATAACTTCGTTCTTGATGCGCACGAGGAACTTGCGCAAAGTTGGCTCTTTCGTGAACGAATCTTTGAACTCGATGGGCGTCATGTTCGCATGCAGTTGGTCGCTCAAGAACGACTGCATGGCCAAGACACCGTCGGTTGGTCCACTCAACCGGATGTTGAGTCCTTCAACCGTGAGCAAGATCGTGCCAAACAGCTGAGAGGACAACCCAGCAGCATAGTCCAAGATACGCTGGCGAAGCTGGGGTAGCTCCTCTTCCGACAGGACGCCAAACTTGTACGCAGACGAGTTAGTGCACACTGCCATGGCGATTTTCTGAAATCAATTGATGGCGGTGACCACGTGTGATTGGTTCAGACATCCATGCATTTCATTGGCTACATCAATCGACGGTTTTATGAACCCGGAGCGCAAAGTGTAACGCCTGTAACCGATTGAACCGTTACGACAACCACCAATGCCCACGGCGCAAAGACTGAGTACCTAACGACACTGACGACATTTTGGTGCAACCTTCGTCAGTAATGGAGCCAACTTGCCAACCTTAGCACGACTCGACACACGGGTCGTTCGAAACGCTTCAGTAATTCTGGTGTGTCACGAGGGCAAGACGCAAAATGTACATGTGTACTGTAGGGATAGAGGTACACTGTACCCGATTGTCTTGTGTAAATTTGTGTGCGGTAGTAACTTGTCTGACAAGTGCCACGCCAAGCTGTAACCTTGTGAACAACGTGGAAATCGACTTCGTGGGATTGATTCCGCCCAATACTCAAACCAACGACTCGGCAGGGTATTGGTATTACATACCTTACATAACGTTAGTTTTACTGTTGGGTCTTGCCATAGTTCATATCTGGTGCATACTCGTTCGTAGCAGGGGAACCTTATCCCGTGAAATGGCAATAAGGGTGTCTGGATTGGTATTGACGGCGCAATTTAATTTGCTTGAAGGTTTTATGCTCCACCTCGATGTGTACGTCCATTCGCCCACATTTCCCCCTCGCACTGTCCCCTTCAGTTTGCTCGATTGTGTCACATTTGGGGGTCGTGCGCCGCGAGGACCTTTCTGATGCAGCACTTTGTGGCGGAGATCCCATCACGAACTACAAATACTGTATTACAAGTACTGTGACTAACCCTTTATATGTTCTCCACGTCACCACCTCAGCTTGCCACGTCAGCTCGTTGAATGTTCCCAATATCTCTCTCTGGATGACTCCATGCTGTCCACGGGACATACTAGTACGTCACTGGGAAGAACCCACCATGTGGTAATCCTGGGAACTACCTCGTTAAGTTCGAAATTTTGCCATAGGATCAAACAAACAACATTCAAGCATATTAAACTATGAATTCGTATTCCATGAATATATTCAATGTAACAGAATGCAAATATATATGCAATAAAGTTTCTAACACGGTTGTAGCGTCGCCCGTATCTTACTGACCTTGGTTGTGGGGGGAGTTGTAGTGTACTAGTACTTTGCTGTGGAGGCACATGTACTGTACTCTTGTACTCTGTGGGTACTTAATCCTGGCACAAATTAGTGTCCATCTTAGTACAGTCTGTATACTATACTATTAATAGAAGTACTGCACTAGTAGGTACTAACTACGGTAGTACATAGTATGTCCTTGAAGTACGGTAGTAGTATGTGGGTATGAAATCGAACCATTACGTTTTGATTCTGGGACAAACCTTTGGAGGCATCAACTTGCTGGCGCCAGAAACGTTAGCGGACGGAAGAAATGTCAATGTAAATTTAACCTTAAGTTTAGTAAATAACAGGTTGGTCGTGGATTGGATTTGTATGCTTTTGGTTGTGAGCTTACAGGTGACCGTTGAATGGGAAAAGTCGCCCCTCCGTTGTGACCTTAGATAGAAGTGGCACGTTTGATCACTTGTAACGACGAATCCCGCGCGAGTGAGCATTTTCAAACTCGCCAACCACCAGCCATCTCGTCATGCACCGATACACACAGCCTAGTGCCCTCTTCGAAGCGCCGTACGGCACCGTCCATACGTATCTGGACACAGAGCACGACATGGCCCAGTGTGTGATCAAACGCCGGGGGAACCACCCCCATGACCACGTCCGCGCCGCCGAGAACATCGACCGCGAGATTGAAACCACCGAGGTCCTCAATGCCAATGGCGGGCACCCCAACATTATCCGCATGATCGAACACTTCATAGAGGACGAATACAGCCATCTCGTGCTTGAGTTCTGCAACCAAGGCGACCTCCTCACGGTGCAGCAGCGCGAACCCACCGGCCGCTTTGACCACTCACGCAGTTTGGCCTACTTTCGAGACGTTGTCCTCGGCCTGCAATACATGCACAAACACAATCTGGCCCATCGAGACCTGTCCTTGGAGAACATATTTGTCACCGACGGTGGTCGGTGCAAGATTGGCGACTTCGGCTTGAGCGTCGACGCCACCGTGCCCACCCATGCCTCTGTGGGCAAAATGATGTACATGGCGCCCGAAGTCGTGGACGGGCTGAAGTATGACCCCAAGGCGGCAGACATTTGGTCTCTCGGCGTTATGCTCTTCGTCATGCTCACAGGGGTGCCTCTCTTCGACGTGGCTTCGTCCAAGGACAAACTGTTCCGCGCAGTGACCCGTCAAGGCCTTGACCCCGTGCTGACGATCTGTCAAAAGAAGGGCTTTCTATCCCCTGCCGTGGCGGATCTCTTGGAAAAGCTGCTGGCACTCAACCCAGACGACCGGTTATATGTTGACGAGATCTTGGAACACGATGCGATGCTCATGCAGTAGGACTGTATTCGACTTGGCATTATTTATAAGTTAGTATTCCATCGACTAGTATTGTACTATAACGTTATCCAATGTTGTTTTGGGATGCTCGTGCGAATCGAAAGTATCATCGTACAGTACGATTTACTACCCACTGGGTTGAGGACTGTCAACCATGGTGTGTACTATTAATAGTTAGTTAATACTAGTACTCACTTAGTACAGTACAATATCAACTCACAAACCGCCGACCTACACTTGAACATGGACATGATACGGAACGACGGCGTACTATAGTAGTGGTGTATGTATAGGTGGTATCTTATTGGAGAGATTGATTATGATGACTTCATCGTGTGGCTACAGCAGTTCATGAAGTCGAGCTATAGTATAACGCACGCAGCCGCAACCGTCCGGCTGCGTTGTCATGGTAGTACTGTAGCATTTGCTAGTTGTACGAGGGCTGCTCTTTCGAACGACCCCACTCTGGGTTGTCTTGCACATACATCTCCATCCTGGATGATAAATACTTCGAAGTACTACATGTATATGCATGCGGCTGCCCAACAAGCATCCTTTACCTTCAACCTTGATAAATATTATAGGGTCACGCTAATGCGGTTGCCTTGGCCGGCGATGGCTGCTGCACGAGCGACAGCATGGTGTGACGATCTTGTTGCCGTGTCGCGTAGTACTTGTCCAAAATGGTTCGAATCTCCGTCAACTTGGAGTTGCTCGACTTGGTGTTTTCAGGCGTGTCGTCGCCCTTGGACTCGCTGGCCCAATATACGTCATCCACGTGGTCTACCATGAACAGCAGCGCGTCTTCCAGCATCCCCTGCTTCTTTATCACACTCGCCTTCCACTGCTCCACCTGCCGCCTCGCATCCGCTCGAATCTCGTCCTTCTCCAGCGCCAAGTGCTGTAGAGCCGACCGCTTCAGCTCGTTATGCGCCTCGGTGACGACCAGGTCCAGCTCCTGCTTGGCCGTTGCTTTGGACGGTCTCGTGAGGCCGTGGGTCCAACCCCTAGACGCAGACTGGCTCTGCATATCTCGGTCGAGGCGGAGTTGCATCACCTCTGCGCGAAGGAGGTCGATCTCGCGCGCTTGGGCCGTCGATTTCACATTGGCCTCGCTCAGCTGAGTCACGAGCAGCTCGTTTTTTACGGCCATGTCGTGCAGCGTCGTGGCCATTTGGAGTTCTCGCTGGCTCATGGTACTGTGCTGGGAACGACCCATCATCGTAGTCGCGCCGCCACGAACTGGAGCAACTTGGTCGCAAACTTCATGGACGATGGACCCACGACGAAACCGCAATAATAGAAACGCAGACTCGTCCAAGGCGGCGATTTTGGACTGGACTTGGTGCAGCGAGTACACGGATTCGCCATTGATGGCAATGAGAGCGTCGCCAGGAAGGATGGCCTTGGATGCTTCCGCCGGCCCGATGTCCCCTGCATGCAGGCGGCGGAACGACGTGACAACCAACGCTTCGTGCGTGCGGTCGTCCACGGCCAGACAAAACCCAAGGCCTTTAGCGTCCTTCTGCAGCAACACGTCAAATACTCCAGTGGTGGGGAGGTTGGTGGTGGTGGTTGTCTCGGTCGGCGAGGCGGGGGTCGGAGGTGACTCCAACCGGCAGGCAAACGTCGGTAGGTCGTCGGATGTGCGGGTGATGTGTTGGTCGGCAGATGGATCGTCGTCTCCTGCGACGACAGTGTAGTCGGCATACTTAGTTGTCGACGCCAGCACTCGACTACTCGACGACTTCCACGTGTTGAGAGTTCGAAGAAACCGAGTGGAGAGGAGGGGTGGTGCGGTGCCACAGCCATTTGTGATGGTGGCGGCGGAGCTACTGCGTTGAGTCTGCATCGCCACGCGGCGGGTACTTACGGATGTGAAACTGAAGTCGCTGGTACTGGAGTCGTCGTCGACAGACAATCATTCGACTTCGAACATTAAATATCTTTTGGCCTCTGCCAAGATATATTTTTGCGTTTGGCGCGAAATGCGTTTTGAGCTTTCCTATGAGAAAAATGGATTACTTGCCATCGGGCACACCTGTCCCATATGATCTTGTGGAAAAATGAAGGCATTACCTATCGAATCTCAATTGTCTCGAGATTCACATGGAACGTACGCCACATCATATCGACCTAATCATATCCATCCGAACGGGTTAAAGTTCAAAGAAATGCCATCATCGTTTGAAGACTAATTCCCTGAGAACATAGTCAAATGCACTCGTAGGGGTAAAATCGCTCAGACCTAAGGTCAAGAGCATTTCAGTGGTTAGCGATAACTAACCTCTGGAATGCAACTTACCCCTGGGTATAGCGTTGTCTGTAAACATAAGGGATCCGGGGGACCCGAGATTACAGGGCTACTGTTCTGTTGAAGGGACATAGTTACGTAAACAGATATGCTGCTCTCAGGGAATTACTCTCGTTGAGTGACCCCACCCCTCGTCGCAGTAGGCTACACAGGGCATTTTGTGGATGTGGCCAAGTTAGCACTACAGTACTGAACAGTACGATCGGGGGGGGGGCATTAGTGAATGGCTGCAGGAGTTTTGACATTTCAAGTGGCAGTTGGATGGCGTGTTCTGATCTCGGTAATCAAGGACGTATGACCTCGTGTACACAGGACACACGGTGTACTGTGTACTAGTAGCGTTCAACTAGATCACCGGTAGGGCTCCTACGGTACACCGCGCCCACGTACTGTATACTGCGCCCACGTCAATGCAAGCGGTTGTCGAGCACCTACACGCGATACTGTACCGGCAGTGGCTTGATTGTCGTCAAAGTGACATGGTGTTGAGTGACTCACACAATAAACTTTGTGTGAGCCCCTCGTCGCATAAACCGGTCAAAGTGATGGATGTGGCCAAGTTCGTACCATGGGTGCTAGCTACTGCGCCATCTTCTTGGGTGCCTATGATACATGATACCTTGACACTCAATGGATGCGACCAACCGCATCCACATGAACCAGCGAATTGCCAAGTCATGGGGGTACATTTCAGCGGAATGCTACATGTTCATTAGAACGACGAACCCTCTGAATGGTACTTCGAAAGGCTTCCTCTTTCCCCTGCAGAGGATAGGTGTGTGTGTGTCTGCACACAAGACGCTGGACACGTGTCGAGGTTGCGTTGGGGATACCAATATTGATGTTGTATATTGTACACTGGCAATAAATAACTATTCGGGTTCTAACTAACACTGGTGTTGTCTAATACAAGGCACTGAATGACCACTCGACCGGCCGGCACTTGAGTTTTTGAGTGTGGAACTCGGCAAACGTGGACGGCGGGCAGTAGCTTCCCATCACGGACGACTCGTCCTCTGGTTCGATTTCCGATTCAAAGCAAACGTCGTCATCGTCCGCCTTGATTGGTGCTTGGACCACAACCTCCGGGGCAGCTTTCGGCGCCGATGGCTGGGCCACGATAGACTCCTTGACACACTTGATCTTTTCGCTCATCGCGTACAAGTACATAGCATTCGATTTGCAGTCCATGGAGCAGAAGCCCGCGGTGGGGCTGAGGCTCTTGAGATAAATATGCTTGCAGTTGTGGCACTTCTGACGCTTGTTGTCCCAAGCCGCGATCCCGCCATGGTTGGTGTGGGTGAGTTCTGTCGAGTACGCTCGGTCGCGGCGTTGGCCGATCGTTTGTGGCTGCGCGAGGAGGTCTGCGTCCGGACACGACTGCGTGAGACGAAGGGTCTGCATGATGTCGTTGACCGCGGCGTGAAACATGATGTGAGTGAGGTTGAAGGCTTTTTGGAAAATGGTTGTGCCATGAACTTAAGCTAGCGTTTCGTCGGGTACTGGCGGCCCATATGTCGTGGGTTCAAAGTTGGGCCAAACAGCGTGTGTCGCATGCCATTCTCAGTAGAGTTGTATCTTGGCCGCAATAAGTTACTACTTTTCAACATTTTAATACCTCATTCACACATTCAAAGACGTACGCGTCGAACTCTATTTTATTTTCAAAATCGGATGTGACCTTCCCAGTGTAGTTGTGCAGGGCACTACTGCCGCAATCAGTTTGGCCAAATGCAATGTGGTCCGATGGCTCAGAGGCTGCAGGCAAAATGTTTTCAACGAGTTTGACCCAACCATTGCCCCACGGGACAAGACAGGAGCCTACCGTTTGTGGCCGACAATGCTAGCCTCAGATGCCCTTTCTCAGGTTTAGCTTATAGATGGAGGGAAACAACGCAGAAGTACGGCATAGGCTTTATGATGGAAGTTTGAACTAGAGTACTGTATGGGTACAGAACAATCTCAACGCGGCACTTCTAGCGATTTGCTGTTCCGTTTGATAGCAAGAACTACTGTACATGCGAAGAACTTTGCGGGACTGTACGACATTTACTGTACAATACAGTACCGATCAAATACACTGTACATATCGGTCACGAGTCGATAATTCCCTCATTTAAATGGCCCACTGTTGTTTTGACCTGAAATACTGTGTCATTGTCAAGTACTACTAGGGAATTATCACATCCGGATACACCTATAGTACATACTAGTACTACCGGTAAGTTACAGTACAGTACCTCGGTAAATTAGTACTATAATACGTAGTACGAGTCTAAATCCCCGAGGTTAATTCCATTGCTAGTGTAACCTGGTAGTGGTTAGCTACATACGTATCGCTAACAACTGATATGTAGTGTTAACTGATACTAGTATGTACATAATCCCTACAGTAAGAGGTGAGGTGGTCGGAGTCAACAAAGTTCCATATACATATTAATTCCCATCCAAGCGGGTTTATATCCCCAACTCCATTGCTAGTTGTTAGCTGTATCGCTAACAACTGATATGTACTGTACTGATATGTACAGTAGGAGGTGAGCTGGTCGGAGTCAACAAAGTTCCTTACCAGAAAACTAGTACTACCCATACGTAGACAACGTACTAAACACTCAAATACTACTACTAGTAGCAGTGTTTTCGGAGAAAAACTACAGTAGAACAACTGTATTAAAGAGGAAATTGCACTCGAGAGCCAGGATCATCTGCCTACTACGTAGTCATTCTTTCACCTACTACCCGATATTTATCTGACACGTAGGATTTCCGATTCAAGTTCGATAACCAAGAGAAATCCCAGCATGTCCAAGCCTGCATCGTACAAGCGCTACGTAGCCCCAAGCAGGCAATCTAATGTGCTGCTTGCTTGGACAAACGAAGATCTGTTGTGTACGGTGCGAAGATTGGCATTGAACGTTATGTTCATGTCATCAAGCTATTTTTCTGATGCGTAACCGGGTCTTACCTATTCATTTGCCCCATGTCAATGATGGAAGCGGAAATATGTTCACCACCCAGTATCGTTTCTCAAGGTTGATTTTATTGAGGCACCTGGGATAATGGCCAAGCGAGGCTGTAAGATTTTAGATACCACAAGAGGAGCTCAGGGGGCCTGTGTGCGACGTTTGGGCAAGGGACTTGGCTTGCCGTTTTCTCCGATGTACATACACGTAGTAGTCCTGGTACAGTAGTACAACTTTGTAGCTGTATAAAAATGATGTCTCCATGTCACAACGTATTGGCTCGGATAACTTTTTTACGAAATATCCTACGTACTTGTGTAAATGAAGCGTGGGGGTGTCGATTCGAAGTGGGGGGCAGCAGATGCCTGGAGTTGGCACTTAATAATTATTACATTTCCACGAGTTACACAGGTTTGCTCCGTCCATGTCTACGAAACGAACAGGGGTTGATATTATTACCACGATTTCGGTGCTTTGCCTGGTGCAATGTGACAAGTGACCACATGGAATTGATTTGCATACCTAAACTTCTGAAACGAGTCAGAACACCGTGTTCTGTTAGAGAACATCGCCACTGCCCTGTCAGTGAGGTAGCAGCATTCTGCTATGTAGCTTTGTAGGAGATTTGTGTGCCTTTTAGAGGCTTTTCCTCAGGTAGAAGACGACAGCGCAGACATTCGTCACGAAACATCACAGATGTCGTGGCCAATCATAGTCTAGTCTGATTGGCTGTTTTTCTACAGTAATATATTTTCAGTTCTTCCTCCATCCACTCACGTGTCTGCTGCTGCTTCCTGCCCTCTCCACTAACAGTAAACGCATGCATGCGGGGACTATACCACGTATAATTCCCCCACAGCAGGTACCCATTACAATGTACACCTAAAGTCCCAAAGGTGTACCTGTATTGAGGGAATTCTGAGCTAACTTACCAGGACGCCTTAATTGAGAATTGTTTGCACAAATAAGTACTAGTACACTACTTATTTGTAAAGTGGCCAATACTGGACAACGCATGTCAGATACTGGTAGGGAGGGGTCAAGGCGTCTCAGTGGCTAGCGATGCTAACCACTGCGATGCGCTTAACCCCAGAATAAAATTATACTGTAGTTCGAAGTATCCGAAGTCCCAGGTTTCAAAGGCTTATTTTTATGCGGTCGACGTCTTAGCTAAGGAATTTCCCCATTGTTGGGTATTTTGATGGTAAGGTACAGTGTATACTAGTACCTGCTATGGGGGAATTATTCCGCATGCGGGAGGGATTGCTGCGGCCACCGCGCAAGGCTGATTTCGATCAGTTGTTGGGTGTCCCCCTAACACCACCGTAGTACTAGTACCAGCAGTTCGTAGGGAATGATGGAATCGGCCACGTATCACAGCCTCGTCGCATTTCACAAACAGGGGAAAGTGACCAGGTCACCAAGCCTCACCTACAGTACTTGAGAAACTTCCGACATGTCGAGTGATGATGTGCCCTGGAAGGCGAGCGGGGTGACAGTTTACCCCTTCATTGGCAGCCTGCACTGCGCGTCTTCAGGATGGGGAAATGGCAAAGCCGCCACTTCACATCCGTAACATTAATGGCGAACTATATTTGCTGTTGCTCGACACTTTTGTTCAAGTAGTATGTTTGGTCGAAACGGCTCCCCAGAAAATGAGAGGATGCTACTCCTCCGCCAAATCTCAGTACTATATCAAACGGAATAGCCCACAGCAACCACCAGAGTCTGTTGCGTGCTGTGGCCTTGATCGCATTCCGATACGTGGAGTATTGCATGAGCAGTAGCTTCCTTCATTTTGCAAGGAGCATATATTTTATGCTTTTCATCCCTTCAACAAACACCAAGTAACCAAAAACGAATTTCGACTGTATTTTTTTACAAAGCAATAGAAATTCTCAGTGGCATTTCAATACAACCCACAAGTCAGATAGACTTGAGATTTGGAGCTAATCTGTTTCATACTAAGTAATATGAAGTATTTCCAAAATTTCATCAAAATTGGAGTAGTACCGGTATTGATGAAGTTACGAAAATTCGGGAGCCTTTTCGCCCACTGTACAGTATTGCTATCCTCCACGAAGAATGTGTGTTGGCTGTTGATATCAATAAGTTTACCATAATTTTAACACTGACCCTCCACACTCTACCCTCCTCAGCGGGCTCGCAAGCACTAGAGGTCAACGTTACTGATGGGCTTCAGTCAAGCCGCTTGACCCTCCTAGCCCCGAGCATCCACGCCACTTACATTCAAGCAATCGCTCGATTGTCGCCACTCCTCAAACCACACGCCCAACCCCCCCCCTTGGAGGTATACTGGTTTGATGTCAAAGGCTCAATCAATTCCGCGCCTCAAAATGTCCTAACACTCATCCGAGGGATGCTGAGACCCTTTCAACACGGCGACGGATGATTTTCCAAGACCGCGTCGAGCTGTCTCCCCAGCACTGGGCATTTGGACGCTTGTGGTACTACTGTATATGTGCCACGAAACCCCCAAACCCCAAGTGGGCAATGCTGCCGTTCGACCCCTCGCTGGTCGACACACGACCCCTAAAGGGCGGGTTTGTCGCTTTAGATGTTTGCCCAAAATTTGGACTTTTGTGCTGATTCTTTGCCAAATCTATCGATCGATTCTTTGTCCTGACGTTTGTATGTAAAGATCGTCCAGTATCACACTAATTTCAGTCGCGCACTAGTTCCATGTTTAATTCGTCAAAGAGTGGATTTGATTGGCCACTTGATACTGTACTGGGTTTTGATTGGTCCATCGATTGTCTGCCAATTTGGTGCGTCACATTGACTGGACAATAAGTGTAATCCAATAGGCCCGAATATAGTATTTATTTATTACGTAGACTTTCTTAAGCCATTTCGCATCAAATTGACACGGTTTCAACTTGACGAATGATCATGTACATTGATGCCACTTCGTCCCCAGATTGAGCATAATCGCCATGACTTCTGCACATGGATGGTACCTCCCTCAATGCACCCGAAGCACCAGTTCGACGGAACATACTCATTTTCACTTAGCTTACTATATACTTCGAAGTAAACGATATACATGACGATATATATATACTATATGAACCAGTGGCTTTAGAATATCGATCAAATTCACCTCGGAAAGCTGGCTGGCTCTCTTTGGTATATTCTGGTTGTCATCCGTGTCGGTCAGTGGAAAGAAGAACTATTCATCTTCTCATTTCGATACCCAAGCCTTACTATATATAATATACTAGTAACTACAGCTACACTTGAAACATATAAATATATACAAGTCATCGATCAAATTCACCTCGGAAAGCTGGCTGGCTCCCTTTGGTATATTCTGGTTGTCATCCGTGTCGATCAGTGGAAAGAAGAACTATTCATCTTCTCATTTCGATAACTGCATTGTGAATACTACTTTCTACAAAGAGCAAGGTCCAATGTACGGTTTCCCGTAGAGGAAATCCACCTCAAATGGGCAAACTCCACACAAGTCTACAAAACACCTACGTCAGTCTAGGGAGTTTGTTGAGGGAGGCTACCCATCTTGAGTGGATAATTCCCGAAGAAGGTCCCAAATATACATAACTAGTACATGTAACCAAGGCACCCGAGGTTCTCGTCAATGTAAATCAAAGACCCTTGAAACTAGGCCGGTCAAGTCGGTTTGGGCCAGCTTTGAGGGAGAATGCTCCAAATATGCGAAATATATCGCACATCCTCCAAAGAGAAGCTGACCACATACATGCAAACATGCAATAATAAATATATGGTTGTTGTTGATCAGTGTTAAAAAGCTCTAGATTGTTTGGTCAACATGTAAGCTTCAGAGTTGGATTATCTTTAGACATCACATCAACAATAAGTACTACATAAGGTAGTCAAGTCAGAGCAAGGATGATATGTTCTCGTCAAGGGCTCATTCGTAGAATGAGATCAGAGAGATTCCCATTTATCATAACTCATCACACTTGGTATAAAGCACATGCAGTGGTGTGAATTGGGTCGGATAGGAGCGAAAGACATTGCTTGATGTAGTTCATCACGGAATTCAGTTGAACTATGCATATTCAATTCGTCATCCCCAATATATGGTTGGTATATACACAACATGCAATGGTAGCTCAGTAGGAAGGCAACAGAAATTGTTCTTCGTTTCATGAGTTGATCAAAGACACTTATCACTTCGTTCATCAACGCTACATATACACAAAATGCATTGAGGAGTCAGGCAGTATGAATATCTTATAGTCCACAACAAGTGCGTTGGCAAACGCTTTCGGAGGTGTCCTAAGTTTGTATCGCATCACATTCCTTCGGGTCAATCATATACACAACATGCAAGTGGACCAGATCGATCAAACCGTCACCACACACACGAATGTGTGCGGAGTCTTTCAAGTCTACGCAGCTTCGATAGTATGGGGAAAGAAGTTGTGATCTTCTCATTTCGATTGCGGTCATCCGAGTCGTCGTCATCATCGTGGGCAAAGCGGCAAATGCAGGAATGAACAGCATGGACTGGCGTTCTGGTTAGCGGCACCATCACCAGCCATCATCAAGCGTCGCCGAGGCCGCACAAAATTAAAAATGAGTGGTGGGGACGGCGTATCCGGATATCCACAACGAATAGGGTTACTGACGGTGGCCAACGTTTACCGGAACGATAGGCCTACGTTATCCGTATTATCCGGAGGACCTTATTTCTGCCGCCAAGAAAGTGAAACCGATCGGCCAAGCGGCACAGCACGATGCTGTACAATGCACATTCCCTGCGATGGCGGTGGACGGGCTGACAGAACTGTCTAATCGGATGTCGCCGAGAAGCAGTTGTACCAGCCCTGCTTGTGAAACACTCGCACACTCTATCTCCTGGAGCGTTAGGATGGATTCTTTACCATTGGTTAACAAGTTGGGTTTACAGTTAGCAGCACCTGTGTGGGTGGATGATGGCATACTGTAGCGGACGGGGGAGACGATACTGTACTCCGTCTCGCTGCAGAGGTCAGGACTTGCTTCTCCGCTCCGGACTCGTCCATCCTGCCGGTTGTCGCTGCTCACACCAGTCGACAGAGGTGGCGCCGCCGATGTGCTGTTTGTTGTCCTACCAAAGTTCAGTCCACGTCTAACTTTTGCCATCCCCCATCCAAGTCGTCGTCATATTTTGACAAGAGCGGTTCTATTGTTTTAAATATCTCTGTTTGGAGATCTCGTTCAATATCTTGAGCGATCTCCGCGACGTGCCTGGGTTGCCTTGCTTGAGGGGTACTACTGCCGTGGATGGCACAGGGCGGGGCTTGAGCCAGTTGACTTTGCTATCGGATGGCGGTGGTTGGTCGGGTTTGGCTGGTAGGGGCGGCAGCGGGGACGGGGCCGCGTCGTGCTTCTTGGAGCAGCTGCTCGATCCTCGTTGAAACGACAAACTGCGCTTGATGTCTGGCGTCGACAGCATCGCCGACGACGACGTGGATGACGTGGATGACGATGCGTTGAGGTGGTGCAGGTTTGGTTTCAGGGGAAACAACCCGTTTTCAAACACTTCAAAGTACTCCAACGCTTCCATGTGGTCGTGGATGGCTCGAAACGTCGGGCGGACGCCCCACGCGGTGCACTTGTCGAAGAGACTGCGGTACGGACCTAGCGCCGCCGCGGCGGCATCCGGCACGGACTTGACCACGTAGTCCTGGAGAAGGCGATGCAGCGACCGGGATTCCAACGACTGCGCGGGCAGGATGTCCCCAACGAGGAGCCGGTACAGAACATCCCGCCCGAACGACCCGACGTCAGCGTTCTTGAAGAAACTGAACGACGACTTCAGGATTGGCGGCTCTTGGTCGCGTGTCTTGATGCGGCCAAAGTCGCTGAGCTTGATCTCGGGGTCGATGGTGCCTTCGAGACCCTTGGGCGGCATGCGTACGAGGATGTTGCGGCACGCGAGGTCGCCGTGGGCCGCATCCACTTCCTCGTGGAGGATCATCATCGCGGCGGCGATTTGCTTGAGGATGCGATGTGCGACGGGGGCCGGGAACGGCTGCTTGACACCCATACGCTTGCGCTGGTAGTCGCTCAACTTGCAGTCCATCACTTCCAACGCAATGCACGTGTGCTCGATCCCGTCGCACATGCCGAGGCATTGGATGAACCCTGGCTTGTGTCGCACGCGGCGCAAGTAATGCAGTTCCACGGCGCTTTTCCGCTTCGCTTGGTCGGCCGTAAAGCCTTCGTGGGGTTTGGATCGCTTCAACGCGATCTTTTGCCCTTGGACGATGCACGCGCTGACCTTGCCGTCCGTGCCTTCGCCGTACAACCCGCCCGTGAACTGAACGTCGTGGTCGCAGTTGAACAACCCCACGTCTTCGATCTTGGAACTGCTCGTGAATCCCGTCATCCCTTCTTCGCCATTGTCTTCGTGCTCTGTGGTTGGCGTGCACGAATCACATCTCGGCTTTTTCGCCGCAGTCGCGTCCGGGTCTGGCGAGAACAACAGCGACGTGCAATGCCGTCGCCTCCGCGTCTTCATGGGCTGCGGGGATGCTACAATGGGCCGCGTGGGCGTGAACTTCTTCTGCCGCTTCCATGTAGCTGTGGGGGACATCATGAGTTTCGGGGAACTGAGCTTCTCCATGGTCGTCGTCGGCGCCTTTCCCACCAAATTGTGTACTGCCGATTGGGCTGGCCAATTTGAAACCCCACCGACCGCTGTGATTGGCTCGTTCTTGCGCGCAATTTGAGATTTTCTGGCGGGGTTTTAGACCAATCCAAGCCCGCTATTTCGATATTATGACATTATTTTAGCCAATAGTATCGCGTAATTCGGGGAGAGCTGAAGCGTGAAGCGCAGGCGCCTCGATGATGGACATGACATGCAATAACTACCTGCGTTAGTTGAAAGCGGATCATACTCCATGGAAGCATGAGAATACAGCACGCAGCGTTACCCGTCCACCATAAGCCATGCTAACGTACTGTACCCCGAAACCCTTGTACATCGAGGGTAATACAGTACTGAAACTTACATTAGAAGTACACAATTGGCTGTGGCATGTAACTACTAGTAATTGATACTAGTACTTCAAGTACTAGTACAGTAGCAATGATGTAACTTGGATCCAATGCATATAAGTACATACCGCATCATCTACTTGGCACGATGACTTGTTGAGCTCCTGCTTTAGACTACCTACTTGGAGCTACTAGTACTCTTGAAGATGCTGTACGCTCCGACAACAACGCCGACAGCCCCGAGCACGCTAAAAACGTCGCCAATGTCATCTAGCTGCCCTGCTTGTCGCTTCCGACGGCGCACGAGGTCGCTCTTGTCGCCGTATACGACCAACGCCGGGCGGTCGTGGACGAGGTCGGGATGCACGAGCACCCATTCTAGCTTTGGCGCTCCCGTGGCCCCGGGAACCAGTCGTCCCTCCACGAGGCCGACGCCCGACACGACTTGATCCACGGGGATGAGTCGCTCTGAGGTGCGGAAGCCGATGGTTTTGCTCTTGGCGGACTCGCTGAAGATCGAGATGAACGAGTCCACAGACGGTTTGAACTCGTCTTCCCCTGCTCGGTACAGCGACCTGAAGTACACCGAGTCCTTTAACAACACCTTAGTCGACGTGGCCGTGAACGGTTCCACGGCAACAATGCCGCCGGCTTCCGACTCGGACACTTTGGTCTCGGTGTGCAGGAGGACGTGGCCGGCCGCTTCTTCCGCACGCTGGTACGTCGTGCTCGTGAGACGGATGGCGTCGTGCACGTCGGAGTTCATGCGACGCATGATCGCACTTTTCAACAGCGGCGAGTCGAACGACTTCAACCGGCCTGAGAAGCTCACGTACTCGGTGTGGCGCTCGTGCGAAGGAGTCGCGGGAATGGATGCGATGTCTCTGCTCTCCAAGATAATTTGGGTGTCACGCAGAGCTCGGCTGCTCGATGCTTTGATCTTGTGCCCAATGTAGCAGAACACGCCTCCTCCAACGGCTAACCCCACGCCAAACATGGTCGAACTGTGAAATGGCGATGTGCCATGTGCCGCATAATTACACAATCGACCTACATTCTGTCAACGGAGTGTTGGTAGTGCAGCGGAATGATGTTCAATTCACAATCCACAGCACGAGGAAACGTGATTCGGTGCGACCACGATGAGTGAGCTGGCTGAACTGAGACACAAACAGCGTGTACCAGTACATGCTTTGGCTTGACCTGCTTAGAAGTTGACTGTTGTTTCATGCCGCTCGCACAGCACGACGACGTAGTACAGTGTACAGAGTAGTCGCCAAAGGAATGCTCAAACTGCCATTCGCGTCGGTAAGTACTTCTACTACCGTACTGTAGGTACGGCCTTTGGAATCAAAACTATGCTGGATCATCATGTCCATCTTGTCAGCATGAACGTTTCAATGCAGTTTCTTTTACCTTGACCAAATATACTGTACTGTCAGAGCGGTTCGGTCTTATAACCCCATAAGCTTCCAACGCGATCTTCGAACGTTTGCTGCGATCTTAATTGGAGGATCGACTATATAACGGATTAGATACATGACATGCCCTTGTACTACTTGACAGCCCCATGCATGTTGCCATCTGCGGAAAACCTGCCTTGGATTGTGTCGTTGTCGTCTATGTACTGTAGTTTACAGACATGGGGTATAACTTTGGGTGTACACTGTACATACAGATATCGCTAGGATGTACAAGTACAGTGGTGATAGTTTGCAAGGGTCGTTTCATCCCCACAATTGGATAGCCAAGATTCACCGCAGTTTTTGAGTTGAATTTCATCATGGTGCATTGTGATTGGTGGACTTTACAATCTGTCAACACGTGAAAACTGACCAATAATACACTGTACGACCTTAAGTAGCCATACGGTAATAAGAATGCACGTGCCTTGACGTCACATTTCGTTTTACAACGATGGGCCACCAAGCCTCCACCGAGCGATCATCCAACCAGTCGGTGCACTTCCTCTCATCCCCCGACGACAACAACCAAGGCAACAACCCGATTAAGCTCGACGGCGACCGGGCCGACCTGTCCGTGCTCGAGTTTGCACTTTCCCAGGAGAGCGTCGTGGGGTTCTTTGGGGTCGATGGCGTCCGCGAGTTTGATGCCAAGTTTGCCGACGGCAGTCTCGTCCGCCACGGGTCCCTTCCCCACGGCTACGTGGACCTCCTCGGTCCGATTCTGCCTTCGCTGGACGGACAAGCGTACGACCATGCCCACGACGCGCTTCGCAAAGCCCTCGCGGGACCGTCGCAGTTGAATCGGTACAAGTCCGTGCTTCGCGATATTGTGCACCGCGAACACCACCGATGGGCGGCTCGGGGGGGCGTGCAGTCGCTCGCGACAACGTCGGCGGACTTGGTGTTCCACATCTTCCTCGCCCTTCTCTTCGGCATGGACGACGCCACAGGCGACCAAGTCAAGGGCCTGCATTCGGTGGTCGACAACTTCATCCAAGGCATGCGCACGTCTCTCGGGTATGCCGATCGCACCGCTGTGAAACTTCGCGGCGACTTGCTCAAGACATTAGTCGACCCTGCCCTCGCCCGCAGTCGTGACCGCGTCGCGCAAGGCGTGTCGAAGGCGTGTGTCCTGGACGCGCTGGTCGCGGACAAGCAGCTCGACGACCACGCGATCCGCACGCATATGTTCCACGTGCTCGTAACCGGTCTCAGCAGCGTCGAAAGCCTCGTCGTGAACTCGATCACGGCGTTATGCGTGTTCGAAGAAGAACGCGCCAAGCTCGTGCAGGCGCGGGCCGAGTTTGCCGCCAAGTACCCGACCGTCGACGAGCGGTGGAGCCACCTCGACGATCTGGGGTACATCCACCGGTTCCTCAAAGAAGTCACGCGGTACTACGTGGCTGGGCCAAACCACATATACGGCCGCGCAACTCGCGACGTGGACATCGCGACGACCTCCCCCAACAATCACAACAAGGAGCAAGGCGTGCTCAAACTGCCTCGCGGTACGCTGTGCACTGCGGTGCTGGAAGCCACAACGTCGTGGCCAGACGCGGCGCAGTTTTCTCCGAATCGCTTTCTCCACCAAGAGCATGTCGAGCTCTTCCCCCGTGCGCTGGACGAACACATCCGGACGCTGGTGCTGCAAAGCGTATTCGTGTCGCTGCTCGATTACGAGTGGAAAATGCTGCCATTCCAAGACTACTCGCTGGCCGAGAACGAGCCCCACGCGACCCCCAAGGGCGGGCTCATGGCGGTCAACTTTAAACGTCGGTGCCTCGGCGACTCGAACGACGGCAACTTGTTTGAGGTCGCGGGGTGCCACGACGACTAGAAGTTTTTGGCGCTACCGGAAGCCAAGGCATATCGCGACAACATGGAGTCGCTGTACGACATGTTTACCGACTCGCGCCTCGATTCGTGGACACATTTGATGATCCAACTGCTGCAAACAAAGCAAGCTGCGTGGGAAGTCCCGAACGCCGCCACGGCGCTCAAGCTGCCGCAGTTTCAAAAGACCTTGCCCAAGATCAACCTCCTTCACACGTCGATCATGGTACCGACCGAAGACGAAGACACGCCGCTGGATCCGTGGTACGAGAAGGCGGCGATGGTCCTCCTCCGAGATACGCTACCGATTGGCGACAACTTTACTGACAACTGGCTGCCCGGCGAAGACATGGAAGCGTACGTGATGCAAAAAGTGGGCAAAATGTGGCCCCGCGTGAACGTGCACTGGAACGATCGGTATTCTGACCGCGCGCTCGAGCTGATTGCGTTCAACGGGTTTGGCCAACACTTGGTGGAAAAGCTAAGCGACCCGCACGACGACGGGTCGTACTATGGCGTACTCTTGGACTTTATGCACGTGTTAGAAGTGCGCCCAGGGTATGCCAAGTATGGGGCCGATGCATTCTTTACCAGGGATGGCAAAGTGGTCAAGATTGTGCGCGGTGGCAACACGTACATGCCAGGCGACGACCAATGGGAGTATGTCAAGTTTTGCTTTCGCAGCTCACTCAACACCAAAGTCACAGCGGTGGACCACTTGCTCGGCATCCACTCGATGGTGGCCAACTACTTGACCACGTCGTCGCGCGAATACCTGCCTGTGAACCACCCGCTGCGCCGCCTCATCAAACCGTTCACGTTTCGATCGGTGGTCATCAACTACGCCGCGGCGTGGGCGCTGTTTTGGCCCAAGGGGATGCTACATCGGGGGTTCGCCCTCACGGAGCAAGGCATGAAACAAACGTGGGATTACGGCATTGCTCGGTTCAACTTTGCCACGTTTCCCCAGCAAATGGCCAGCCAAGGCGTGGACTCGGTCAAGCTGCCGTACCATGAAGACGGCCTGGACTACTGGAACGTGCTGCGAACGTTCGTGAGCAACTACGTCGACTTGTATTACACGGGCGACGACGCAGTCCAGCAAGATCAATCGGTGATTCATTTCTGGGACTACTTGGACAAACTACCGGGGTATTTCCCACCCCTGAGCTTGGACAATTTGAAAGACGTGCTCGCGCAATGCATCATGTGGGTCACGGGCATGCACAATCACTTGGGCACGTTGGCCGAGTACGTGAGCGACCCGGCGTTCTGCGGGTCGGCTTGGGTCGAAGGCGAGGCCGCCAACCGACCTGGGAGCGCCGTGCGCATCGCACTCATCATGTCAGCCACTGGCTTCGTCCAGCCATCCGTGCTGGAAGACTTTTCCCACGTTATGCTTGACGACAAGGCCAAGGGGTTGTGCCATGCGTTTACAGCGTCGTTGCACAAGCTAGCCGACACCGTCGACGCCCGCAACTCCACGCGCGAGCAAAAGTACGTGTCGTTCGACCCCAAGACGATTGAGTTGGCTGTTAGCATTTAAGCAACACTTCATGTGATCCAATAATGCACGAATGCATACTGTACTTCATAACTGTAACGTTAAGTAAGTAAAACTCCTCCAATTCCATGTCGGCGGCTACAAATTCGCCGCCAAGTTGTCCGGATACGAGGATCCATTGTTTAGGGTATTTCAACCCTAGTGCGCATCGACAACGTGATTGGTTCAATTGAATGCACATGATTGGTCCATTTACATCCAATCAACGTGTAGTGTGTGAATCGTTCCACTGTTCAATATCTTCGAATCAGGCCGGAAGACACGACCAATGCGAGTATCATCTAGCCAGAATCTCCTGCTACAATGTCACCCCTCCCTTGTCAAATTCATCAACTGACCGTCCGCACTTTCCAACCTTCCTTGCAACAGTCATGCAGCTTCTCTTGGCTTCGATTGGGCTCTTCGCCGTGGCATCCGCGGCACGACTCGTTGAGACGGACAAGTGCACCGCCATTTTAGTCGGCGCGAAGGCGTCCAAGAGTGGCTCGCCCATGACCACTCAAACCAACGACTGCTCGTCGTGCGACTTTCGCATTGCCAAGGTGCCCCAGAAGACCCACGCGGCAGGCTCCCAGCGCGATGTGGTGCTCGTAAGCCAAGTGTACCCTCGCTACGGTAACCTCCTCAACAATCAACGGTTTACTATACTAACCATTTCTGCTTTAGTTGGCACTGCGCGAGGCGCACCAGAGTACTTCAAGGAAAACCAGCAAAATAACTTTTTCAATTGGACAGAAACCAAAGGCATCGGACAGATTCCGCAAGTAGCCACCACGTACGGGTACATTGAAGGCGTGTACCCCCTGATCAACGAGCATCAACTGGCCATCGGCGAAAGCACGTGCGGGGCCAACTTGTGGGCCAAACCAGCTACCCAAGGCGGCAAAGCGCTCTTCGATATCACAGAGCTGGCGCGCGTGGCCTTTGAACGCACCAAGACAGCGCGAGAGGCCGTCCAACTCATGGGCGACTTGGCCGTACAGTACGGGTACTATGGCGCCGAATGGGAAGGCGACGCCGTGTACAGCGAAGCGGGGGAGACGCTGACTGTGACTGACACCAAGGAAGGGTGGGTATTCCACATCCTGCCAGACGACTCGGGGGCGTCGGCGGTGTGGGTGGCCCAGCGAGTCCCCGACACGCACATCGTGGCCATCGGCAACCAATTCATCATCCACCACGTCAACTTGACCGACTCGGACAACTTCCTCGGCTCCTCCAACCTCTACGACGTGGCCAAACGCAACAACTTCTGGGACGGCCAGTCCGACTTTGACTTTACAGTCGCGTACGCCCGTCGCCGCCCTGGCGAGTCCTTTTACTACTCGACGCGTCGTCAGTGGCGCGTGTACACGCTGGCCAACCCGAGCTTGGACCTGAGTCCGTACACGGATGCTTTTGGCACGACGTATCCGTTTTCAGTCGAGGTACGTCTTTTGCATTGTGAAGATTTTTGAAATGTGTTGATGATTTTGTAGACGGCGGGACTGCTGGATGCGTCCGATCTCATCCGATTCCAACGCGATCATTACGAAAACACAACGTTCGACTTGACGCAAGGCCCCCAGTCGGGCCCGTACGGCAACCCCGATCGATACTGTACGGCAAATATATTTGCGCTTTAAGGTCTGTTTTGTTCATGAGTGATTTGTAGCTGTGGGGGAAAACTCGGTTGCGCCTGGCACACAGGGCAAAGGAGGGTTCTTTGAACGCGCGATTTCCCTGTATCGCACCACGTACTCGTATGTGACAGTGGCCAACCCCAACAACTCCAACCTGGGCTTTCTCTGGTAAAATACAATCCTGGATCCAACGAATACAGCTATGGACACTCAAACTCAACCACCAGGTTTGGTCCGTACGCGCCGCATGCCACGTCATACGTGCCCATCTACGCCAAAGTGAGCTCCGTGCCAGCGTTGACTTCGAAAGGGTCCCTCCTTCGCTTCGACTTTAACGCGTCTTTCTGGATCAACGCCCTCATCGGCAACTACGCTGGCCACTTCTATAAGCACGCGATGCCCGCTGTGGCTGCCGTTCAACTTGCTGTGGAGCAAAAGGCGTTTGAGGGTACACCCTTATAAAGAACGACGAACGTAGCTAAGCCCGCTTCTTTCGTAGCGCAACAAGAGGTCCAGGCGACGGCCGTGTCGATCTTGGCGAGGGAGGGCGAGGCGGCCCTGGTGGCCCACTTGACTGCGGCCAGCAACAAGTTTGCCACGTCTGCCCACGAGGCGTTCTACGCACTGTTCGTGGACGTCGTCACTCGGTTCCACGACGGGTCCATCTTCTCGGACTTTGCCAGTGAGTCCATGACTGTGTCTGCGATGGGGTACCCCAGTTGGTGGCTCGAGGAAGTGGGGTACTTTGGGCCCAAGGCAGCGAACGGGGTGGCGGTCACGGGTGCGCTCGTGCTGGGGGTGGTCACGGTGACGGCGCTGGCCGTGGGGCTGGGGTTCTGGCTGGGCCGTCGCACGTCCACCGTCAAGTCCAAGGGCTACGTCCTTGTCAAGTAGAGTTACTCAACGTATGATGTGTGTTGCTACGTACGCTTCGATTGAACTAGAAGTGGCTTTGTGGTCGGGTTAAGGAATGATATATAACTGAAAGATTTGACTGTATCCGAGGTACTTTGAAGTAGTTCGCAAGTGAACCGGTCCCTGTACATCATACAGAGCAGATTTGCGTTCTACAACGTTTAAACGATTGGTTATACAGTACTGATTGCATTTCTAGCCGCCAGCTAGATAGCATTGGTAGAGCTGGCTACCCGGTAGGTCCTGGCTAAACACGAAAAAAAGTGAAATTACACAAGACCATATAACACAATCTACCAGTAGTCCCGTTAGCTGGTGGTGTGGTTATTGACGGATCACTTGGCTTGGCTGTGTAACGACGTCTAGACACGTGATTTTATCGGTCCAGTTCTCCAGTCCATGGATTCAGCTACGTTGAAGTGGTCGTATGCTTCGTCATAACACGACCAGTACTTCGTTATAAGCCGCAAATGAACATATTCTTCGTCTTACAAAGTTATGCTGTGAAACCAACGATCAAACGAACTACTTGATAAAGGCATAGCCCTTGGACTTGACGGTGGACGTGCGACGGCCCAGCCAGAACCCCAGCCCCACGGCCAGCGCCGTCACCGTGACCACCCCCAGCACGAGCGCACCCGTGACCGCCACCCCGTTCGCTGCCTTGGGCCCAAAGTACCCCACTTCCTCGAGCCACCAACTGGGGTACCCCATCGCAGACACAGTCATGGACTCACTGGC
>NW_009798302.1:127962-176160 GCF_000520075.1 Aphanomyces astaci | reverse complement strand
GCCAGTGAGTCCATGACTGTGTCTGCGATGGGGTACCCCAGTTGGTGGCTCGAGGAAGTGGGGTACTTTGGGCCCAAGGCAGCGAACGGGGTGGCGGTCACGGGTGCGCTCGTGCTGGGGGTGGTCACGGTGACGGCGCTGGCCGTGGGGCTGGGGTTCTGGCTGGGCCGTCGCACGTCCACCGTCAAGTCCAAGGGCTATGCCTTTATCAAGTAGTTCGTTTGATCGTTGGTTTCACAGCATAACTTTGTAAGACGAAGAATATGTTCATTTGCGGCTTATAACGAAGTACTGGTCGTGTTATGACGAAGCATACGACCACTTCAACGTAGCTGAATCCATGGACTGGAGAACTGGACCGATAAAATCACGTGTCTAGACGTCGTTACACAGCCAAGTGATCCGTCAATAACCACACCACCAGCTAACGGGACTACTGGTAGATTGTGTTATATGGTCTTGTGTCATTTCACTATTTTTCGTGTTTAGCCAGGACCTACCGGGTAGCCAGCTCTACCAATGATATCTAGCTGGCGGCTAGAAATGCAATCAGTACTGTATATACAATCGTTTAAACGTTGTAGAACGCAAATCTGCTCTGTATGATGTACAGGGACCGGTTCACTTGCGAACTACTTCAAAGTACCTCGGATACAGTCAAATAGTGATATATCATTCCTTAACGCCACCACAAAGCCACTTCAAGTTCAATTGAAGCGTACGTAGCAACACACATCATACGTTGAGCTACTCTACTTGACAAGGACGTAGCCCTTGGACTTGACGGTGGACGTGCGACGGCCCAGCCAGGACCCCAGCCCCACGGCCAGCGCCGCCACCGTGACCACCCCCAGCACGAGCGCACCCGTGACCGCCACCCCGTCCGCTGCCTTGGGCCCAAAGTACCCCACTTCCTCGAGCCACCAACTGGGGTACCCCATCGCAGATACAGTCATGGACTCACTGGCAAAGTCCGAGAAGATGGACCCGTCGTGGAACCGAGTGACGACGTCCACGAACAGCGCGTAGAACGCCTCGTGGGCGGACGTGGCAAACTTGTCGCTGGCCGCAGTCAAGTGGGCCACCAGGGCCACATCGCCCTCCCTCGCCAAGATCGGTCAGTGCCAACTAACGTTACACGGGACAACACAATCGTTCATTATCTAACGGGTTGCTGTTTTGTGTGCAAAGTCATCATAGCGAGGATAACTGCCCCGCGGAAGGATAAGATGGCGCGTCGACCCAACTGCATGGGTCTTCTGTGGCACTTTGGCAATGCGAAAGTCGCACATACTACAGTCGTTTGGTTGTGTGGTCATTGATGCACCACTGGCTGACGCCTACTCACCGTAAGTAAATACGTACAGCTACGGTACACTAGTGATCGAAACTTGGCGCCAACCAGTATGGTCGTGCAGTGGTCTGCATCTTGCATCGTTGCCGCAGCCACGTTGGAGCTAGCGGCAACGACGCTGAATATGGACATGATCCACAGCATGTTTTTCGGTCAATGACCGAGCCAGTACTGTACACTGTACTTCGACTTTAACGTTGGAGCGAATCAGATTTTCGCCGGATGGTTTGGTTAACGTTAAAAAGCCTTGATTTTGACGCCCAAAACCCCTAAGCAAATATGAATGTACACTATTAACTGTAAAGTTGTGTACTATTATAGTACTCGTATGCATACTACATTATTTCATGAGAAACCACACTATTACGAGTTTTTCGATGGGTATTAATTTATGGGGTGGATCGGATCATACAGAGCGCCATGTCTTTGGTCGGCAACTACAGCGACTCGGACTCAAGCGGCTCCGACGATGATGTGGAGGTGAAAGCTCAGCCTTGTGCAAAGAAGCCCATTGCCTTGCCTTCTGTGGACGATCTATTTGCGGACACCACCGTCGGCAAGAAGACGTCCCTCGCCGCCTTTGCTGGCGCCCCTATCCGACCCGTCACAACCACAACGACGCCCACGGCCAAGCGATCGTTGGACGCCGGGAGCGATGCGTCGATTGATGGCACAAAGATTGCAAAACGAAAAGTCCGTTCACTTGTACCACCTCAACTGCGACGACCGAATGTGTCCACCGAAGATCTCAGGTATGTACAACTAGTACCTTCAATCGCTATGGTCGAGTCGTAGGCAACGAAACCAGCATTCTTATTCCTTCTGCGTCGTGTAGTGCGTGGAACACGGAGAAGACCATGAAGCAGCAACAGCAGCAGACTGGGAAAGCAAGCAGCAGAGTGTCGTCAACGTGACCAATGACACCAACCTTCCGAGCTCCATGCATAACACACGCTGACATGCTTACTTCGCACGCCACACCACATTAAATATAGCTGCATTGGCTTATCACTTTCCACATTGCTTTTGTCTCCTCGTCCCATGATAACGGAAAAGTCTATTCGGTGGCAGACCCAACAGTACCTGGATCGGTGGCTGTTGGTTGCTGTTTCAGCGCACCTTTGACGGGGGTGGTTGGAGTGGGTCCCAGCTGGGACGACTTGACTGCATTCAGCAGCGTCCGAATGCCTTCCAGCTTCGCTTGAAGCACTTGGACGCGGTTCGGAAACTCGCGCAACCGCAGGGCGTAGTCCACTAGTGGGGACTGCGATTCATCTAGCGTTGCGTCGTCACCGGTTCCCGTGAGCGTCTCCGTCAGGGCCTTGATCTTGCTGTGCAGTTGTTCTTGCGTCTCGAGCAGCATCGACACGTACTGGTCGCACTTTTCGACTTTCGGCCACATCGACATGTACAGTCCCACGGCGAACTCCTGTCCCGCCATCTCTGGTGCGATCTTCTCGACACCAACAGCGGCGACGACATCATCACTCCTCGCCTCCTCAGAAGGCTTTACGTCGTCGGAGCTGGACAGTCCTTGCACAGTCGCCATGGATGTTCGGTCGCTCCGAAATCTCGAGGTCCAAATCGCACCTGCCGAATTTCGTGCTTTCGCCGTCCAGGGCCCGAATTAATATATTCTGCACCCCAATTAAATCAATTCGATTAAATATAACTTGATGAATGCATTCCGTGAAGCCAATCCTACAATTTATATCGGCCACGTATTATATTATGATTCCCTCAGTTGAACGACATACTTGAAACCTCTTTGTTTGATTGGTGAAGTCAGTCATTTCATCCATGGTTGTGAAACAATTCAGCATTTGTCAACATGTCTAATGCACGTACTGTACTGCAGGACATCAGTCTCGTAAAGCTCTCGTTTATGGAGCAGCCAGCGCACACACCGACGACGTTGATGTGAACTTGGGGCCAGTCTATAGTACAGTGTCGCGGGGGCTCTACCACCTCGAACGGCATGAGGTATCGATACGTCAAAGTGTTGGCCTCTATAGATTGTGGAATTGCAAATGTGGCGTGCGTGGTACAGTTTCCTTGTGCACGTTGTTTACGGTAGCTTACACAACGGTGCGCGGCGCGCAGGAAGAGGCAATTGTACGCATTCTACCATACCTACCCAGTGCAGCAAGACCTACGTGAGAGCAACCTCGACGTTTATCGCAACGAAGCAGTTGAAGCATCCATCCTCAGACTTGATTCTTGTTCAGGACAACGCGACAGACTGTAACTGCCGTAAAGATTGTTCGACACAGTATACTTCGAACTTCGTTTTTGCACGGGTGGATTGCGTTGAGTGGCTGAAAAACGTAGATCGAAGGTGCATATCCGGATATCTGTAGTCCGGATAATTTGATGGTGGATTTCACAGACCTATCCCACACTGCTGCTTGTTGAGGGTGATGACCGGCACGAACTCGCGGAGTCTGCATGGCCACGCGTACCGCCCGCAGCCGTCGGCGGCGGCGAGTGGCGGGAATCGAAGCAACAGCATGCGTGGGCAACAGGCTCCGTACACGCACAGTGACAAGGACGAACAACTGTACAACCTCGTCAGTGACTTGAGCAACGCCTGTCGCAAGGACAGCAATGCGAATGCGCTCAAGGATTACAACCTGATCGAGACGTTGGAAAAGAGTGCCAAGGACATTCTTGCACGGCGCAATAGTCAAGACCCGGTTGGCGGCAACAACATCGACGTGCCCCCCGACTCAATCCAGAAGCGCCGCCGGTTGTCGGTCGAGGCTAACGACGACAGCGACGAAACCGCGTCGCCGTCGACCGCCAACACGACCCCGCGCTTCCAGACGATCAAACGTCCTGTGGAAAACCCCCCCAAGCGCTACAATATGCCTACGTTCTTCACGTCCATGCCGCCGCGCCAAGGGAGCAACGGGACGCTCGCCACTCCTCCTTCGTCGCAGTGTTCAGAGCCAGAACCGAATGCATCATCGAAACCATCGGTGAAATCATCGGCCACCGTCGACTTTCAGGAGTTCTCCGACAACGAAGACAATGACGTGCCCTCGTTTATGCGAGAGACCATTTCGCGCGAGACCTATTCTCGAGAAACGGCCGTTTACACGCGGGAAGCGTTGTGCATGGACGACTTGTCCTTGGACGAGATCAGTATGATTGCCCCTGGACAAGAAGACGTCCACCGCAAGCGGCAGCATGACGCCATGGCCAGCCACGACACCACCAAACGTCCAAGTGCTGCCCCTCAGGTACATACCAAGCAAAGCTCGATATCTTCATGACTTTCAGTACCTGTGACACTGCGTGGGTGTGTAGCCGATGGACATCCAAAGCATTATGGACCAAGCCAAGGGCTCTGTGGACCCTGTCTACACCCACAGTGCAACGTCGTCGTCATCCTCTTTGTCGAGGGAAGCCCCGTCGTCGTCATCTGCGACGTCATCCTTGTCAGCATCGTCGTTCTCGTCCATCAACGGAAAAGAACCCGATTTTGTGTACACGCATTTGGGCTCCAAGCTCAAGTCCGACCCGCGGTCGCGCAGTGGGTCCAAGGACCGATCCCGGCGCGGGTCGGTAGACGACAAGCGGCGCCAGAATTCGATGACAGCATCCAAGCTCATTTCCATCAACATGCGATCGAACCCCACGTTTTGTGCCAACTCATCGACGACGACTTTGCAAACGTCATCACGAGCTCAGATGCGGTCGCAAACGATGCTGGAAACTTCAACCAGTACAAGTTGGCCCATTGGCAAAACCTCCAAGACATTATCATCCACTGCCTCGTCGGTGTCCAAGCCCGCGGCATCATCGCAACCTGCAGTCTCCACCCCCGCCAAGACCTCCAAGACACTATCATCCTCCTTCATTGCCTCGTCGTTGCAACAATCGTCCAAGCCAGCGGCGGCATCATCGCAACCCGCCAAGGCGATTAAGACCCGCACCTCCACAACGTCTTCCACCGTGCCGACTACGACGACCCCCCTTCCGAAAGAAGTGACTGTGGTTCGGCGCGACGTTAGCAACAAGCCAGACGCTACCAGTGTGAAGCCACCCCGGAAAGAGTTTTCATTGGATGATCCAATCTTGGATCAACAGCCTCGGCCCGTCGAGGTGCCCGCGACGGTCGCGGTACCAGCCCCAGCCCCTCCATCGGTAGAAATGCTACAGAAACTCGAGCAGTTGGAACTGCAGCTGGCGGCCAAGAACGCCGAGTGCGCGCGCCTCGCGACCGAGTTGTCGAGTCAGGACGCACAGTGGAAAGTGCAGTTTGCCGCATCGGACACGGCGTACAAGGGGCTGGAGGCGTCGGTGGCGGCGTTGGCCACCGACAAGCAAGCGCTGACGGCCCAGTTGGCGAACCTGGAGGCGCGCATCCCGTCGGGCGAGTTGTCGACCAGCAATCGCATCGTGTGGCACTTGCGTGAGATTTTGCGCGAAGAAGAGGCCGACAACAAGATGGAGTCGGCGAAAGCGTCGCGCATTGCAGCGTTGGTGAACCGGTTTGAAAAGTCCAACGCACAAGTGCAAGCCGACTTTGCGCAGCAGCTGCGCCACGAAATCAAGTCCATCGGGCTCACGCGGGCGTCGGCGTCGCTCAGTGTCGACTCGGCCACCACCAATCAGACGGCGACCGTCGTCGAGCAGCTCGAAGAACGCATTGCCCGCCACGAAGCCACGATCGTCGCGCTGACGCGGGAGGCGCAGAACTCCCAGGCCCAGTTGGACCTTGCATTGCAGACCGCCGTAGACAGAGACCAGGACGTGATGCAGCTCGAGTCGAGGCTGACGTCGATGCATCTCGAGAGCTCCCCCGATCATGCTAGTGCATCGTCGGTGGCTGCCTCTCAAAAGGCGGCTATCCTACGCTTGGAAGCATCGGTGGCGGCGTTGGAAGAGGTGGTTGCCCAGCGGGACGACGAAAAGGCCGAGTTAGAGTCCCACGTCCGGGAACTCACGCGCGCGACCCAGTCGGACGCGACGACCCAGGACATGGAGCATCTTCAAACCCAGGTGAAGCGGTTGCAAGCGGAACTCGAGGCCAAGGCGCACGAACTCGACGTCCTCCACTCGGAGACGCCGACGCGAGAAAGCCCGAGTGTGCTGCTCAACGACAGCTTCCTCTCGGTGCGCAAGTCGGTGCGGTTCGAAGACGACGAAGACAGCGGCAAGTTGCGCCAACAAGTCCGGAAGTTGGAGGCGGAGGTCGCCGAGATGCGCGTGGCGCTGTACGAGCGCACGTGCGACGTGAACGCCCTCAAGCACGAAGTCCTGGCCAATGTCGAAACGATTGAACACTTGTCGTCGGATTTCGCCAAGCGCGTGGAGGTAGGGGCCGGCAACGCCATGGAAAAGATGGACATGTTCCTGTTTGAACAAGTATGCGCCAAGCACAAGGAAGTGGAGGAGTTGGTGGCCGAGTTGGAGCGCAAGGATGACGAGATCAAGGAACTGCTGGCCCGGCCGTCGTCTACTCATAACTTTGACCAACAAGTTGAGCAGTTGCAGACCAAGTGCGTCGAGCTGTCGGCGCAGCTCAAGGTGGCCATGGAGCAAAACGCGCTGCTGACGCAAGAGACCCAGTTCCAAGCGCGCAGCATCGAAAGCAAACAAAACCAGATCAAGTCGCTGCTCGAGCTCATGCAAAGCAAGGAGCACGAACTGGCCGAGCTCGACGAAGCGCTCGCGACGGCCGAAATGCAGGTCGAGTACTTGAAGCACCAGTACAATGTCACGTTCACCGCCGAGGAAGAGGACAGGTTCGCGGCTGCGTATCGGGAAGGCGGGCGCCGCAGCTCCATGTCCCATCGACGGGAATCTGCGACGTACCCCCCCAACATTGCGCCGTATTTTACGTCGTCGGCCATGATGGACGACGAAGGCTACGACGAGTACGACAGACCCCCCATAGAGCGCATGTCAGGCCAGTCGGGGGGGTCGTCCACGATCTTGTCGACAGCCGCCATGTCCTCCCCAACAACGTCGTTGTCGGTTGCAGATGTCGAATTTGGAGGGTCCCCTCGGTTTAGTTGTTTGAGTATTGGGTCCCGCGACAGCATTGCGTCGTCGCGAACCAGTGAATGGGGATTGGAGTTTTAGTAGAAGAAATTAATATAAAGTGACTGGACTGTTGTGCTTGTTTACTCGATGGAGTGAGTGATGGGTCGTCAGAGAGGTTGAGGGGGGGGGGTTCTGTCGGTTAGCCGCGACGTGCGTGACCCACTTGGACATTCTCGCCGCCGGCCGCGGCGGTCCCCCTGCCAGAACGCCCCACGGGGGACGCCGCCCCAAGCACCCCCCCATCCGCCGCGCCATCGTCGCCTTTCTTATGAAGCAACGACATGCCTCGAATCGCCTTGGCCGCCATGATACCAGCTCGGAAGCGTCGGCGGGCGTTGTATCGGCGCATTTCTGTCGTGAAGCTGGGCAGTTGCTTATCGCTCGCCCCTTCCGGATCCTACCAAGCAAGCCCCCATGCATTTTAGATCATCGCACAAGGCTAGATAGTGAAAGCGTAGTCGACGAACCTTGACCCACGGGTGGTTGAGCACGTCTTCGGCGGAATACCGCTTCTTGGCGTCCACCACAAGCATGTGATTGATCAAGTCCTTGGCTACGAGATCGGGTTACGTCGAGTTTGTGTTCACGGGATAATGGACGTACCACTGTCCGACACGTGGTCCCAGTAAGGCGACGGAAAATCATACGCGCCAGCTTTGATCGTGGCAAACAGCGCGGCGTTGTTCTCGTCGTAAAATGGAGGGAACCCACAGAGGAGGATGTACGTGATGACCCCCAAACTCCACATGTCCACTTCGCCCCCGTACGGCTTGCCTTCCAAGATCTCGGGGGCGACGTACCCCGGGGTACCGCACGCTGTCTGCATCATCGAGTTGCCTTGGATCAACTTGGCCAAACCAAAGTCGGCGATCTTGATCTCGGCGTTTTCTTCCGTCGACTCGTACAAGAGGTTTTCCGGCTACAAACACACATCCACGTCGTCAGTACACTCCAGCATACTAGTAGCACCTAAGCACGCCTTCAAGTTCACTTTGCAGTGTCTTACCTTGAGGTCTCGATGCACAATGCCAAGGGTGTGGCAGTATGCGAGCGCCGTCGCCAGCTTGTGCACAACCGTGCGGGCCTCTCGCTCCGAGTACTTTTCCTTTTCGACGATGCGGTCGAACAGTTCCCCGCCGCTCATTTCCTCCATGACCATGTAAAACGTCTTGGGGCAGTCGAATACCTCCTTGAGCTTGACAATGTTGGGGTGCTCGACCATCTGCAACACCTCCACTTCCACGCGCAACGCTTCTTCGTCGTCTGGCGCCAAGCTCGCTTTCTCTATGCACTTGACGGCCCACTTGGTGTTGTCCGCCTTGTTCACGGCACTTTTCACCGTGGCGAAGCTCCCCCTACAAGTCCATCGACGTGAGTCAACGGCGGCGCCATTGATAGCAAAAACGCGGTATATAGGGTACTAAGTAGTAGTAGTACATACGTGCCAAGCGTCTTGCCAAACTTGTAGTACTTGACACATTCGTCCTTCTTGTAGAAGTCCGTGACCTTCTTGATGATAATAGACATCGAACGGACGCGGTGTCACGGGGCAGGGACTTTCGACAAATGCTGGTCAAGCGGTTATCCAACCCTTCGTCGTCGTTATGAGATGGGCAAAAATACATGTGAAACCACATCGAGGTATCTTTGTGCGTCGTTTCGGCTTAGAATAGATACCCCAAATTCCCTTGATTCGTTCGGTAGCCAAATCCACCTCTGTTGAACGACCTCAGGTCAAGATTGTGTACAAACATGAACCCAATATCCCTTATATTATTGTCTTTGCCGTTTTTGCATCCACTTAACTAAGGGAAATAAGGTCATGGAGGAATGCATGGCGAGTCCGGTTGGTGAAATCCGCAATCCATCAACCGAACATGTCCAACAGTTCACACCCAGGCGTCGTTCCATGTGCACATTGATGCTCACCGCAACCCATACTAGTAGTAGCGGGATGCCATGCCATGCTAAAGTACAATCCAAAACGGTGCCGCACTTGGAGAGAATTTGAGTTGACATGTGGATCAGTCGGAACGTCTGGCTATGTACCAAGCACGCAGTTACGTCAGCTACAACCACGTCGCTGCCTACCAATACCAATCATACTGTCATTTCGTCAAATGTTTAGGAACTGGAGCAACACATAGACGACAAGTCAGGGAGGGTGTCGTGCCATGGTTAAGGTGAGAATGCAACAAGGAAGCAATGACGTCTGCGCGAGGATTTGCATCGAGACTAAATACATTAGAGTGTGATTGACGGGCTAACTACGTTTGGTGCATCTACATTTCGTCTTCCTCCAAAAGCATGTTGGGGATGCCATTCTTGATCGGGTAGCTGCGGCCACAGTTGTTGCAGACAAGCTCGCCTTCGATGATCGTGGTCTAAGGAACGTGATGATGACCAAGTTAGCTCGCGTCCATCCGCCAAATCAGACGATCAGTGCTTACATCAAAGATGATATGATGCACGGCACGAAGGATGTCTTCTCGTGCAGCTACATCTACCGGAAGTTCTTGAGGCAATTGGGGCAGCTCAGGATGGTTGAGCTATGAGGATGACGATGAGTCTTCAGTTTACGAGAAGGACAGCTCACCTGAGCCACAGTTTGCACCAAGCCCGTCCAGTCAATAGACTTGAGAATGTGCAGCACAAAGTCTTTACTGTAGTTGGTGTCTGTGATGTCGATGCCACTTTCATTGTCGACTTGGATCTATCATTAATGCCATCAGGTGGCTATTACTGGCAGCGGCGTACCTTGAGAGGGTAGTTGAGCGGCAGGGCGTTCTCTCCTTGCCTGGCAGTGGCCACGCAGGCCTTGATGTTGCACACGAGCATGTTGTGGGTTAGCAGGCGCATGATTTGCGTGCGACAGCGGCGCAACCAGATAGTACTACAATAATCTTGAAACCGTGGAATCTTTTAGACCAATCAAAGGATGCAAAGTAACGATTGGTTCTGAATCGACCAATCAAAATCGTGACCCCGATATAACTGGTGCTCTGTTCAACTTAACAGCCACAAGTCATCGACAAACAAAACCAAGATGGTAAAGAAGAAGACCAAGTCCAAGCGCCTATCTCTGCACAAGAAGTACAAAATCCTGCGCAAGGTGCGCGAGCACAAGCGCAAGGAGCGCAAGAGCGACCGCCAGGGTGCCGGGAAGAAGAAGAAGACGCCTGGCATCCCGAACAACTGGCCGTTCAAGGAGGAGCTGCTGCTCCAGGAAGAGCAAGCCCGCCTTGCCGAACTCGACCGTCTCGAGAAACTCAAGACCCAGCGCAAGGCCGAAAAAGCCGAGAAGAAGAAGGCCGACAAGCTCGTCATTGACGGGCTCGCCCAAGTACCCACCCTCACGCCGTTGTCCGTCAAGCAGCATGCTCAGGCCGACCTCAAGGCGGCCGTGACCAAGGCGGACCTGGTCGTGATCGTGCTGGACGCCCGGGACCCCCAAGGGTGCCGTTCCCTCAGTTTGGAAGACGGGCTAATCGGCCACGGCAAGAAGGACATTTTGCTCGTGTTGAACAAAGTCGACTTGATTTCTCGCGACGTGGCGGAAAAGGTAAAGTCATTTGTGTGCTTGTAGCGTTTGACTAATCATGTCACTGGGCAGTGGGTCACGTATCTCCGCCGCTTCCACCCGACCGTGGCCGTGCGTGCCGCCGACAAGACCATCAAGGACGTGACGCGCAAGACCCAATCCAACTCGTCGCTCAGCAGCGCCGCCCTCCACGCCCGCACCCAAGGCCTGTCCACTCTCCGGGACAACGGGTTCGTGGACGCCTTGTCGCATGCGCTGGACGACTACGTCCGAGCCAAGAAGCCGGCGGCCAAAACCAACTTGAACGTTGCACTTGTGGGGTACCCGAACGTGGGCAAGAGCACGCTCTTTAACGCGTTAAAGCGCAAAGCCATCGCCCAAATCTCGTCCAAACGTACGTGGAATGATTCTACCTGTCAAATCAAATATTGTATGCACGAATGCATACCCTCCAATATCTGATATACGGGTGATCTGCCGCTTTTGTATATAGCGCACACGACCAAGGTGTTGTCGGAAGCGCAATACGGCGAACACATCCACTTGATTGACACGCCGGCACTGGAAACGTCGTTCTGCGACCCGGCCAACGTCCTCGTCAAGTTTGGCTTGGCTCAAGAGTACACGATGGACCCTGTGGAGGCCCTCGAGTCAGTGCTCAGCCGCGCGGACATGTGGAACATCATGCAGGTCACGGCGGTCGGCACGTACAAGTCGACAGAAGACTTCTTGACCAAGTACGCCGTCAAGAAGCAGTTGACGCGCAAGGGTGGTGATGCCGACGTGCTGCTGGCGGCGCGGTCCGTGATCCAGGCCTTGTCGCATGGCGGATTGCCGACCATGACTCTGGCGCCGCCGCAGTCCAAGAGTCGGTTCGACCTGCCCAAGTGGTTTGACGCCGAGCCATTGACTGCGCTCGAGCAGAAATTGTATGCGACCAACCCATTGGCTAAAAACTCGTCATATTTGACGCTCAAGTGCCAAGGCTCGAGCCACCGCACGGGGGAAACCACAGAGTACGATGTGGTCATGGGCACGCTTAAGTTTGAAGACGTGCAAGCTGTCGACGACGACGAAAGCGACGACGAAGAAAGCGATGACGACGACGAAGAGGAGGAAGAGGACGAAGAAGAAGAAGAGGTCATAGTGCCGGCGCCTACAAAGGGGGCCAAGAAAGCGGCACCTAAAGCGGCAATCGTGAAAAAAGCGGCAGCGCCGGCTAAAAAGGAAGCCCCTGCCAAAGCGGTAGCAACGAAGGCGGCCACGCACAAACCGCCCAAGGAACCGACGGCGAACACACCAGACAAGAAGGCCGTTGTCAAGCCAACCGCACCAGTCAAGAAGGCGGCGGCTGCCAAGGTTGTTGCTGAGAAGAAGACGAAGGAAGAAGTTGTAGCCAGCACAAAGGCGGCCAAGAAGGACGCGACACCAACCAAGGAGCCCGCACCAAGCCGGAAACGTGGAGCCATCGCCATCGAAGAACCCACACGTCGAAACCCCAAGCGTGCCACGCGAACTCCCTCCAAATAAAAAAAAGTACTTGCTAATAATCGACCACTTTATTCTAATCAAGTACTACTACACACGATTCGTTGTCCAGTGTCGTTGTCCAAATATAAGAGGAAGCATTATGGTCGTCCAACGGGCTCGATTCGGGACTGTTTTGTACCTGCTTACTACGTAGTAGTCGTCTGGTCATGTGCACTTACATTTGGAGTTTGTATTAAGAGTATTGATTGTAGTGTAGGTGGAAGATCAGTAAATTAGCAGCGATGGATCACCACGTCTGTAGCATGATTTGTAGCGTAGATGGAAACAAAACAGATCCAGTGCTGATGGATGGCCACGCCTCCAGTATGACTTGCTGTGTAGTTCGAAAAAGATGGAGAGGGTAGCGTCCTATACTGGCATAGGCATCACTACCCGGCACAATTAGCTACTATCGTTAGTTAGCCCAAGCACTTGCCAAGGATATTCGTACCTTTCACGACAACGCCTTGCTTCAATGCCATGCCAAACTGACATGGTGTGGTTTCATGCTGTGTTGCTATGTCTTCTGTATTGTGGTGCTGTTTACTGTATGATAGCCATGTATGCACTGTGCTGGTATTAACTGAAAATTGGGTGGTTGGCGCCGTAGAGTCGTCCACAGATGCAAGAACTAAAGTAGGCATGTGGAGATAACTCCAAGGCCAAGGAACTACCGTAGCCCATGAACAGAAACCATCATCCTCTTCCAGCAGACGCGTTTACAGTGCGCGGGAACGCCCTTTTGCTGGATCCAACGACCATGTACGGGTGCTGATGCCTTTGAGCTAAACGCACTACGCTTTTGAGCTAATATACAGTAGTTCACTGTAGTTCTTACTTCCAACGTATACCACACGACTCCTTTGTGTTGAAGTGTGTGTATTGTGGCGTTGTGTGTACAAACCAGACCTTCGATGGACGACCAAAATATACCCTCAAATATAGCGTATTTTGGTCCTATGGGAGTTACAGTAAGAGCATTTTGCACATTATTGTCGTCACGCATTTGACCAACGAATCCTTATATGATGATGATTACTACTACTAGTACGTATTAATAGTACGTAGTACTAGTAGTATAACAGAGCAATACTATGGAGTAGAGAATAACGCAATAAGGTTGATTATATATTTCGATATTTAAGAAGCAATATTACTACAATTGTGAGATTTGTTAACAGTAAATACTAATTAATGGCTTGTAGTATTATTAATATATTAAGTAAGACCTATAGAAATTGTTTAGGGTGATATTATTTCAACCAATATTGAATCACGCCGGAGTTCTGATTGGTTGAATATACATGTCCTTCAGCAAGAGCCAATGAAATCCACTAAAAAAATGGATTAGCCAATAGCGTCGATTCGAGATTCGATTCGGGGCGAGATATTCGATTCGACGGGGTCTGGAAATTCGTATCGAATCCACAATACAATTCAATACAATTATGAGATTTGTTAAATACTAATGGTAATGGCTTGTAGTATTATTAATATATTAAGTAAGACATATAATATTTGTTTGGGTGATATTATTGCATGGCAACCCCTATTTTGAAGGAAATTGTAGACGACATATTTCATTCGAAATTCGATTATGCTACGAATTTCGAAGTAATTAAACAACATGTGCTTATATCGAGGGGCAACTTTCAACGCAAGACAGACAGATTGGGATGAGTCTGTGCCGCGTGTGCAACCACCACCACGAAGATGTACACGCACTGCTCTATCCTTCATGGCAATCAACGTCGCTCATGCATCATCTCTAGGGAGTCAAGTGCACCATATGTGGACACATTGGCAAGAGCAAAGTGTTCCAGTTCCTCAAGGTGCGTCTGCTGTAGATCCTGCCGATTGTAGTTCCCCCCAACGTGACGGCGTTCTCGGTAGAACAATCGACCTATCAACCAACTGCGCTTCGTGTCGTTCTGTGTGGACGTGAACGACAGTCCGTCCAAGGGGAACTGGAGCTTGGCGCGACTCGTACGTGAACGCAACTTTGGCAAAGCTACCATCGGACTCTTCGACTCCCATGACCACTCCACTACGTGCAACCACGCCTTAACCTTTGGTACGCTACATTCTCCATCCATTTGACTCATCCATTATAGTCGGTGACGCCCCAGTGGCCGCCGCGCGGTGGTCATGGTCTGTGGACAATGGCGTGGAAGTCGCTGTAATCGACAAGCTTAGCGTCATCGACATCCGGCGGCGCCGTACGTATGGCACATACATCTTATCCAACATAATCGAGGTAACCAAGGTTGCCTTGTGATCTACCAGATGAAACCTCGTATTTGCTAGGACATCAAAGCGAAGATGGCGGTCGAAGGACGGACGCTATACGCCCTTGTGGCCAATGTTGCGCACGACCAGTTGCATCCTGCATGGAAGTTGTTTGTGAAATTCGGGTTCCAACCCATGGGAGAGCCCTTTGCAGTTCCTTCAAGCACACACTTGCATGTGAAAATGGTGCTCCTTCATAGTTAGCCGATGGAATCCACCAATACTACTAAAGTCTGCAAATTATCTACTTCGAAGTACTATTAACGTTAATACGAAAGTTAGTATATTTTTCGACTTTACAGTTATAGCAACATCCTAGTCAATTACTACGTAGTACTACTATGTATTACTAGTAATATATACTTGAGGTACATACGTTCGTTGGTATGATATATATATATATAAATATTATATATATGCAGTATTATGGATTCGGTACAAATTTCCAGACCCCGACGAATCGAATAATCTTGCCGCCCACTCGAATCGACGCTATTGGCTAATCCAAATTCGAGTGGATTTCATTGGCTCTTACAGAACGGACAAGTATTTCCAACCAATCAGAACTCCAGCGTGATTCAAGACAAACCACGTGAATAACTTTAAAAGTTTATAGCGAATGTACAATACCTTCATGTCTCCATCTGCCGTAGCGACGCCGCCGCCTCTCGGGCGCGTTGTCACATCCAGGCGCTTGAGGGGCTTCTGCGGCGCTTCTACAAGACCATAATTCCATCATCATAGTCAGTAGAAGCGACCGACCTGGCGAGTCCGTCGCGCTTCTCTTGCGCTTGAACAGACCCACAGGCGTGACGGGTGGCCGTGGCAAAGTCGCCTCGTCTGTGACACTGATCGTGCCCACATACAGTACCTGTACACCCCCGGGGTATGCACATTGCCGTAGCGTGGTCCTGGCTCTCGGCGTTTGATGCGCTCCTTGCCGCCCAAACACAATAGCGTCTACCGTGTCGCATGATTTCACATGAAAACCAAAGTAGGCTTGTAAAAGTTGGCTTCTTACCGTGGCGTCGACTTGCACGAGCACCGTGTTGGCGCGTTTCGTAGGAACAGACCCTGACATGACCACGTTCACACAAGAACTACCACACTCAAGATAGATATATTATATCCTACATATATATATATAAATATATCCATATTTAAAATATGAATCCATATGTACTACTACGTACAGTGTAAATATCCTAAATATGTACTACTAGTACTATTAATAGTACTTCTTCTGTTCCAGGTTACTGCCGACATTTCAAAATTCGCATGTTCCAAGTTACTGGCGACATTTGCATTTCATTGGCTGTAATTCTTCAATTTCTATCAATATCCAATTTCTATCAATATCGAACATTTATGACATTTCATTGGCTTACAATTGCTTTAAGCGCTGATTATAAACCAATCTTTTGCGAAAATTCATGCAAATTTGAATATGATTTATCTATTCATTTATCCCTGACATTGTCAAAAGGCGTCGATGCACGTCGTGGGCGCCGTGTTCTTCGTCGCTGCAGTCGGCACAATCACATATACCGTCTCGCACGGTGGTCACAGGTACTAATTGTACTGGCGTCGGGGTTCGACATGCGAACTGCAGCGTCGGAACCACATGGGAGCATGCACTTGTCCTCGGTTCATCAAGGCCATCCTCCATGCAATCACAGAAGTCATCGTTCACCTGGTTGATGTCGTAGAAGACTCTCCGCCGGATCCCACATGCCAATCGCCCGTGTTGGCGCAGGTTCAACACAGTCGGGATGGATTCGTGTGTCGCCGATCCCGACTCCTTGACATATAGCACGGCCATGATACACATCACAACAAGGACCTTCCATCCGTGGCGGCGGACGTCAAGCCAGCGCTTCGACACTGCTGACTTGTCCTCGCCGTCAAAATATTCGTGGCGATGACCGTCCCGTGTACGACCACCGCGTCGATTTCGCGCAGGGCTCTCCATGGAGAACATTTCCCCTTTGAAATTATTATAATTGTTTATATTATAAGGTTTCAAGAGGTATCGTCGACGTAGACACTTGCGAATTGTGAAATATACGCTTTGTTTGTCGGACAGTAATGCAGAGGTATCTCATGTTAACTATTCGAACGAGGCCGCAGAACAATCCTGGCACATGAAAGATGCTCTCTCCCGTGAGTTGAGTGAGCATCGATGAATTCACCTACTGTATGCGGTCGGTAGTGGCAAACTTGGCAATAGCAACATTGCTTTTTCTATCATGAAAAAAATAGCATACAAATTTAACGTTGTCCACGAAATTCTATTTAATTCTGACGTTTTCCTCAATTTATCTGCATATTTTGCAAATACTAGTATTGTATCAAAAGCATCCAATCAAAATCCAAGAACCGCGGCAGCAACCATGTGGAAATAACACCGTAAGGTCGCGGCGCATAGGAAGGGCATCAAGCATGTGAAACTCAGTCCACTTGAACTTTTCAGAGCTCCATGAACATCAATCGCCCCAAGCGAGGCAAAGGCTTAACCATGGGCAACTTCTTCGGTGCGTTCGGCTCGCCAATCCGTACGTCATACATGGATCAAGCAGCCGCGAACGGGGCCGACCAGCACAACATCAGCCCACTGGAGAAACTACCCGACGCCCAACTAGCGTCGGACGAAATCAACCCAACGGAGGTCAACAAGGCTGACGAGCCTGCCGTCGTCAACGGTCAAGACGACGACGCTGACATTGCCGACGACATTGCCACCATTCGCATCGATCGCACCCGCGCGGCGCGACCTGCACCCGTCCAACAAAGAGATGAGTTGTTTCGCACCGAGCAAGCTGCCGAGAAGGTGCCTCAGATCCAGCTGGACGTGGCAAAGAAGGCCAAGATCCCGTTGTTCCTCAAATCGCCATTCTACGCCGCTGCTCACGTTGCTGTGCCAGTTGCTGCACCAGTTCCAGTGCCAGTGCGCGCGTCCAACACGCAGCCGCCAGTGCCCGTGGGCCGAGCTACATTGTCACGACTCATCAACTTTGCAGACGTGACGTTGGGGCGGGTGATTGGCGAAGGCGCGTTCGGCAAAGTGCACGAAGGCAAGTGGCGGGATCGCCCCGTGGCCGTCAAGTTGCTCATTTGCCAGGAGCTGCGAGCCGATATTTTGGAAGAGTTTCAGTCCGAAGTCGAAATCATGAGTGTGTTGCGGTAAGTTTCCTGTAAACTTCCTGTTCGATGCCAGGTTTTCTCATCTTGGAATAACGTTGCTGCAGGCATCCCAACATTTGCCGCTTACTCGGCGCGTGCATGGACCCACCGAACCGGTGTTTAGTGGTGGAACTGATGCCCCGAGGCTCCCTCTGGGGCGTCTTGCGCACCAGCCGGTCGATTGACCAAGGCATGCGCATTGGGTACGACGAGTGTGTCTTCGGCAATCAATGCTATACACGCCAACACCGTTGTTGTTGTGTAGTTTTATCAACGACACGGCCAAAGGCATGAGTTACTTGCACAATTTCCAGCCCCCGATTCTGCACCGCGACCTCAAGAGCCCCAACTTGTTGGTGGATCGCCACTACTCGATCAAGATCTCGGACTTTGGGCTGTCCCGCGTCAAAGCGCATGTCCAGACCATGACAGGCAACTGCGGCACGGTCCAGTGGATGGCGTACGACTGTTATGACATGCATTTGTCGAATGACCAACATTCTGTAGACCCGAGGTGCTGGGGAACCAAAAGTACACGGAAAAGGCCGATGTGTTCTCGTTCGGGATTGTCATCTGGGAATGCGTGACGGGCGAGTGCCCGTACGACGGCATGACGCAGATCCAAGCGGCGCTGGGGGTGCTCAACCGCAACCTCCGCCCAGTGGTGCCCAAGACGTGCCCCCCCTTCCTCGCGCAGCTCATGAAGGCGTGCTGGGCGAGACAGCCCGAGCTCCGCCCATCGTTCCTTCAAATCGTCAGCGCTTTGCGCAACTACAGCATTCGGAAAAGCATGGGCGAACAACATAAGCAATAACGAATAATATCACAACGACTACATGTGTATCTACTAGCATTAGTGGTGGTTAGCGCGGTGGTATACACATCACGTGTGGGTTCGCCGTGATATGGCGGGTCGGTGTGTGCTCTCAACCTCATGATCATGGGGCCTACAAGTTGAAAGGCAAGTGGTTGCCGGGAATGAACCCGCGGTGGCATCCATCTTCGTTGATCGTGACGGTACGAATGACCCCGCCGGAGCTGCCGTCGCGGGCCATCGCGTGGGACAGCGCCTTCTGCACAAACGCTTCTGCTTCTTCGCGACTCATGCCTGCTCGCCAATGGCTGTCGATGAAACCGTAGATATACGTGGAGCCCGACCCGCCGATAGCAAAGTCTTGTTCCACCAGCGCCCCACCGATCGGAATCGAGTACACTTGTCCGCCCTTCACCTTGTCGTAGCCGGCCACGATGATCCCCGCCATCAATCGGTCCTTGTTCTCGTAGCAAAGCTTGCGGAACAAGTTCGCGGCCGTGTGCACCTTGGGTAACGCGTCCCCTTCCAACTCATCCGCGTGGGACGCAACGAAGTAGCGGACATAGTCGGAGAGGGCCTGCGTGTCGGCCGCACTGCCCGATCGGCAGCAGTAGATGCGGTCGTGAATGCTCGTGAGTTTGTCCGACACGCGGTTTGCTACGTACGTCCCGGTCGACGTACGACTGTCCGCGCCGAGCACGACGCCATCCTTGTACTTGACTGCAATGATGGTTGTGCCGGAGCTCACTTCCCCTGCCTTCAGGTTGTACCCGCTGCTCTCGTCTCGCTCGGTCTCGTTGGTGTATCCACGGGCGAGGTTCATGATTCGTGTTGGATCTAATTTCTTTCCTGTGCTTCTTCTGGGGTGCTGATGCACTACCTCTGAAATCCACTCCTGCAATCGAATCCACTGATTTTCAGGGTTTTATACGGAATAAATTTATCCGGATGATTACCTACGTCGGATTGGATGAAACGAAAATAGCTCTCCACCAATCCGAGACCTCAATTCAAGTCTTCAAACATCCCGCGCGTACCAACTCGGGTTGGCGGCAAGACCAACAAGGACACCCATCAGGAGATCACAGTCCATGAGCGAGGACCTCCGACACTCGCACTCGAGTGTGCCTTCCCGCAGCGATAGCCGCCAGCGAACCCCTGCCTCACCTTTAGCACATGTGTCAAGCAGTCCACTGCAGCTGGTGATCCAACGACTTCAGGGTGAATGCGAACAACTTCGTGCGGAAAAGCGGGACCTGGAGCGAAAAGTACAGCACGAAACGCTGAAAAGTTCTCGCTACATGGCCGAAACGAATGACGTGCAACGGAACCTCATGGTGGAGAACCAGCGGTTGCAGAGCGAAGTGAGTCACGTGAAGGACAAGCTGCGAGAGTATGCCGCAACGTTGGAGTTGGCCAACGACCGCCTCAAGCAGGTCGATGCGAGCGAGCGCCAATTGTCCCTCCGTTGTGAAGTGCTGGACGACACGGTCCGGGAATTGGAAGCCATGACGGCTCGCCAGCGGCAGTCCATGGACGGCCTCGAAAACGACGTGGATCGACTCAACGAACTTGTAGCGCACTTGGGCGACGAGCGGGACGAGCTCTTGGAGCGCACTGAAGTCGATGCGAAGAGAGTGCGGGCGCTTTGGGAAGAGACCATGCTGCAACACAAGGCGGAAGCAACGTCGTTGGAGCGCGCGGTGGAGCGAGCCAAAAAAGAGGCGCGAGTGTTACAGACCCAACTGACCAAGTGCGGCGCGGAAGCCGGCGACATGCGAACCAAGCTAAGCCAGGCATCGGTTGTGGCGTCCCAGGATACCCAGCGGATCCAAAAGCTGGAGCTCGAAGTGGTGGCCATGCGCCAAGAGTTGGGGAAATCGCAACAACAAACGGTGACCTTGAGCCAAAGTTTGCAAACCGTGGCCCTGCAAGTAGAAGAGCAAGCGTCCAAGCTTCGATGGACTGAAGCGCAACTGCATGACATGACGAAAACGCTGGAGGACACGAAGCGGGAAGCTGCGACAGCGAACGATGCACTGCAGCAATCGCTGGAGCAACTCGACGTCCTCAAGACCGAGTTTGCAACGTCTATGGAAACGTACGAGGGTACGATCCACGACTTGCGACATGGGGCTTTGGCCAAGACAAGTCAAGTGGAACAGCTGCGAGTGGCGCTCGACAGCGAAAAGAAGTATGCGGCGTCCATCGCGGCGATGCTGAAAACATACATGGGCGACTACCACCGCGTTCTGTCGTCCGTGGATCATAAGCTGTCGGATTTGAAGGAGCATTGCCATGTCAACGAGGATGACTGTGACAACGGCGGCAGAGCGCAGCCATTGCAGCCAATTCGACTGCCCAGGCGCGCAACCCCAGCAACGTCCCTCAGTATCTTTGCCCATTAGGCATATGCGACCCCAAGCTACATGGACATGGCGTGCCTGAGGGTTTCCTCTCCAAGGAGCATGATAAATGGCTTAGAAACCTAGTCGGTGATTGGCTGGATTTTGAAGACCTCTGTAAAATAGTATTTTATTGGTCCATCGAATGTCAGAATTTGTTCGAGCGGCCCAGGGAGTAGTGAACCAACAAGAAATCTCAATCATCATGGAGGCCGAGCTACCACGAGACAAGGCTCCCGTGGATACAGCAGGTAAGACGGCGCCAACATGTGGAGAGGATCTTGCTTGAAGGGTTGGTCAGCGTGTGTATCTTTTTGTGTGTGCAGGGGAAGTGCCCATCCAAAACACGTATACGTTTTGGTACATGAAGAAGAACTCGGGCAAAGCGGTATGACCTTCCTTTGACCACATGTCAAGGTAGAGTAAGTCTCCAATAATCATGTGCAGTTGGAGGACCAGGAAAGCTACGAGAAGAGCATCAAGGAGATCTCAGAGTTCCGCACGGTGCAAGGGTTCTGGCGTGTGTACAACCATTTGATCCGACCGAACGATTTGCCTAACACAACGGACTATCATCTGTTCAAGGCTGGCATCAAGCCTATGTGGGAGGTAAGACTTGATGATGAATACGGTCAGGCCATTGACGTGTACAGGACACGGCCAACCGGCGTGGCGGCAAGTGGATGATTCGCATTCGCAAAGGCATTGCGTCGCGGTATTGGGAAGACTTGGTCTGTGTGCATACTAGTACATACGTATTGCGTCTCGTGGCTCACGATGATTGCTTAGGTGCTGGCGATTGTGGGCGAGCAATTCGACGTCGGCAATGAGATTTGTGGAGCCGTCATGTCCATTCGGTACAACGAAGACATCATTTCGCTGTGGAACCGCAACGCCGACAACAGCGAAGCGTGTTATAGAATACGGTACGTACGTCGTCCCTGTCCGCGTATATATATATATATACCCGTCTTGAATAGCGATACGATGCGAAAGCTGCTGAACTTGCCGCAGTTCGTGTCGCTCGAGTACAAGCGCCACGACACGTCGTTGAACGACAACTCGAGCTTCCGGAACACGACTGTGTGGCGTAATGGCGAGAAGGCGCGGCTCCAGGACGACGGGACGCCCATGTCCCCGAGTGCCGCCAACGCTGGGCAGCCAGCGGCGAACCAGCAACAACAGCCGCCGCCGCCATCGTCTTCCCGACATCCGAATGGTCCGTCTCAGCAACCGCAGCAGCAGTCGCGAGGCGACCGATCGAGCGGAACCAACCGCTCCCACAACCGCCGCGAAGGAAACAACACCCGCGGCGGCAGTTCCGGGGCATGGACGCGGGACACGACGATCCGCGAAAAGAAGGATCGCACCAGCAGCTTTTCACGCAACGAGTCGACTCCTGATGAAGAAGGCTGGCAATCGTAGAAATGTACTAGAGACAGACACATAACAAGACGACAGAGCGCTGATCCATGTTTCGACTGTGTGCTGCAGACCAAATAGGAAATGGTGGAAGGCAGGTGGCCTCGAGATACAATACACAGGAACGACGCAGTAAACGAAGGCATGCATGTTGGGGTGTATTGTTATTTCGGGAGGTTACTGGAAGGATATCATCGTGGTGCGTTAATCCTTTGCAAAAGGCGGGGTGGGAGCATCGGCAGCGGCCGAGGCCGCGCCGCCGCCGGTGGCCTCATCGATGGAAGGTGGCATGCCGACCTTCCGCAGGGTGTCGTTGAAGATGTACACTCCCGAGATGCCGCCAACCAGCACGGCGAAGGCCACGTCCAGCAACGGGGTGCGGCGACGGAAGCGTGGACGCAAACTGTAGCCCGGCTTGGAATTCATTGGTGTTTGGGAAATGGCGTGGAGATATTATTATATGCTACAGGCACTTCACGAAACAATATGCAATACTGGAGGTTTTCTACCCACAGTGTGAGAGTCTATTTGACCATAAACCAGGCAAATATTATAAAAGAGCTATATGACAATACATATTAAAAGTGTAAACGTCCCTTTAAAGCACAGAAATAGGAGCACTCAAAAATATGCAGATCAAGAGCTCACCTTCGTGAGGGTTAAACTGCGGTTGTTTTCTGTCCTTGATGCAGCACGGTGGTACCTCGACGTTAGGTAGCGGCTCGTCGATGTCCACAACGCAGTCATCCCCGTCGCACTATCACGTACAAGCAAGCGAGCTATCGGGTTCTGTCCGTGGCGTGCTCCTTCGTCTGGGGGACACGAATGTTCTCCTCAACTGCGGCAACTCGTCGCCGACGACGGCGACTCCCATTACATCGTTCTCGTCATTGGGCATTGCCCCCGGCACAATCATCAGCGCCATATTGATCACGGACTGGCGCATTTCCAGCAGTGGCATGCTTCCGATGGTCCTATCGGCGTACCAAAATCACCACAATCGCCACAAAGGCAAGGACAAACAGTTCAAGCACCAGCAAGGAACGATGCCACCGCCGTCTGTACCGCCGCCCGCCGTGTTCCTGACACATGCCACACGAGCGCTGCTACCCCACATTCTCAAAGAATGCAAGAACGACAACACGAACCCCGCCGCGATCTTGAACGACTCGTCCCTTGCGTCCATGACAAGTTTAGCATTTGGGCAGCCACACGTGCATCCTGCCGCACTTGCCGGTCAAAGCAACATGACCGTGACTGCCCATCGCGCAGGACACGTAGTCGGGGGATGTTTGTATTCGATAGAAGTCGACGGGATCCAGGTATACCCCCGCCGTCAAAGTCGTCCCTACCTGCGTCGTTCATGTAGGTATCGTTTGTCGACGGCGTCAACCTCCATGGCTCTCGCATCTTGCGACGTGCCGAGCTGCCATGCCGACCGCCGCATGTAGCCATCATCAACAGCGCGTACGTGGTCGAAGTGTCCGAAACGCGCACGGTGCTAGAGCGAGAGCTGTGCAAAGAAGTACGCGACACGCTCGCCACCAACGGCAAAGTGATCATCCCCGTCTATGGCGTCGGAGCGTTCTTTCACGACTTGCTGGCGCTGCTCCAAGATTACTGGGTGAGCATGCATCTCCAGCACATTCCCATCTACGCCACGTCCGAAAGCCTCGTCCATGCTGCGTCGTCGTTCCTGCCGCTGTGTGCTGACTCGTACACGGCGGCGTTCGTGGGCCGGTCCCCCTCCGTGCCCATTCTCAAGCTCCCCGACCTGAAGCTGCTCGTAGAACCAACCAGTCGTCCCATGGTGATCTTCACAGCCGGCGCGTCCATCGGCGGCAGCGGGGACACCCACCGCGTGCTTCGCGCCATCGGCCACCACCCCGACAACCTCCTCGTTCTGTCCGAGTTTCGGACTCCAGGTACCATCATCACACTCCCCAATTTCCAGTCGATCATATGTGTACGAGAAGACGATATATATGATATTGTGGTTTTACCCCAGAAAATTTGATTGACCTTTTGTGCTGATTCTCGTTACATCTATCGATCACGCTTTGTCCTGACGTTTGTATGTACAGATCGTGCAGTATCACACTAATTTCAGTCACACACTAATTCGATATTGCATTAGTATATAATTTGATTGGCTCGTTGATTCATGCGTTTTGATATGGGTCGATATATCGATTTGTGGTGAATCTGCTCACTCGAATATATAACCACACGTAGGCACAATCAACCACGCCTTTCTCAACAACGTGGCGTGCGCCGACCTGCCCAAGAGCTTTGTCGACTCGATCGCGTGCCGCTTGCACACGTTTCCCTGTGGCGATGAAGTGGATGCCCGGGAAGTGGTCGAGCTGGCGCGGCAGTGCCGACCGAGTAGCAGCCTCGTCCTCCGCGGCGCCGACGCCAGCGACCCGTTCCTTCTCGAGGCGCTGCGTCCATTTCACTTGCCTGTGACAGCGCTCCAGGTGGACGACGTGTGGACGCAGTTGGTGCCGCGGGATCTGAACGTCCGCCTTCGCGTCAACTTGGCGTTCCAAGGGGGCGTCGTGCCAACGCTGATGCTGGCCGAGACCCGCAAGACGCTGTACTTTAACAACGAACTGAGCGGCATGCGGCGGCTCAAGAAGAAGAAGCACACGCTGGCGTTTGGACACACGTGGAAGTACCCCAAGGGCGGCAGCGGCGGCACGTCGTGTTCCAAGGCGCACAAGCGGCCCGGCAAGCGCACGCCGTTCGGGCTGTCCATGCTCTTGTCCAACGAAGCCAGCGAGAGCGACGACGAGCTCGCGGCGGACGACGTCGACGCCAACGTCGTGGGCGTGCTGGACGCGGTCGTGTCGGCGCTGCACCAGTGGCTCGGATGGGCACCCGATCAGATCGAGCGGCAGCCCACGTGGCTGCGTGTGGCGTCGGTCGAAGTGTCCGTCACCCCCGACTGGAGCATCACCATGAACTGGTCTTTTGAAGATGAAGAGCTCGCGAGCCGCATCTTTGGCCTGTGTCAACGTGTAGTGGAGACTCAGTATCGCGATGCCCATCAATAGAGTATTCAGTATGTCCTATTTGAGATAGTACTTGCCGATCATCGATGGGGTACACGTGTTTCAGATACCGGTAGATATGGATGAGCTATTAGACACACTGTTGGTACGTACCACACGTGAAGCGCCAAACAAGGGCGTCATCCTGTACTAGTAGCAGAGGTATACAGGATTGCAAACTAGTAGTATTAATATTCGTGTACATATTATAATAGTATTAATAGGATTCGGAACCACCGAGTTATACGGTGCGTGTGGTCGTGGGCTAGACTGGTCGTTGTATACTACTGGTAACTTGATCAAGTGCTGCTGCCTTCTTCACTGTACTAACTACTACTGTCAGTACATGTACTTACTACTACTGTAGGTAGTACTTAGTATTTATGAGTCAGATGTCCGTCCTTGGTACAACAAACCCCTTTGGACGACGGGGCCTAACACGAAGTAGACGACAAGTCTCGTCGTGCCAACCAGTTGAGGCAACAAGAGTTCACAGGTAGTAAGTACTAGTTACGTGTACTAGTACTGTACGTACATACTAGACGCGGTACTTGTTGAGAAAGTCGTCGACGTCGTTCAGTGGCTTGACTTCGCCGCGCTTGGTGAGCCAGAGGACAGTGTCCGGGTGAAACGCGTGCAGAAAGTGCACATCGTGGGAGATCACGAGTACGGCGCCGGTATAACCAGTCTTCAACGCGAGTAGGAGGGCGTCGATGCTGCTCATGTCGAGGTGGTTGGTCGGCTCATCCAGGATCAGGAGCTGCGGGCACGTGGGGAACGTCACTAGGGCCATCGCCACACGCATGGCTTGACCTCCGGACAACGTGCTCGCCGGCGCCGCACTCACCAATGCCCCTCGTAAACCGAACCGCGCCAGGTGCTTTCGACCGGCTTCTTCCGTGTCGGCGCCCAGCAGTTGCAGCGGTGTCTTGGGCTCGTGATGCAAAGTCTCGACGATGTCTTGGGTCAGCGCTCGAATATGAACCAAAGGTGGCACGGTGATGCAGCAGCCAGGCGACGGACATGGAATCGATCCGCAGAGCAGCTTGATCAACGTCGATTTGCCCGTACCGTTGCATCCCAGCAGCACGACGCGCTCGCCCTTGTGGATGTTAAACGACACGTTCTTTAGCAGCGGGGGCGACGCTGGCGTGTAGCTAAAGCTGAGTTTCTCGACGCTGAGCACGGAGTGGGTAGCAACGTCGGGCACCGGTGGAAGGCTCCACGGCTCCACCACATGCAAGTCGATGCATTCACCTTGGGACGTGCCTCCCTTCGAGAAGGAATACCCCGCGACTTCCTTGGTTATGCGGAGTCTACATACACGACCAGGCAAAACGTTATTAGTTACGCTAATCATATATTAATTATTACGCTAATCATAATATTATAATGTATCGAGAAATGATATAATAGTCCTACCGATGCCCGTTGTCGTTCTTTTCGTAGCCGACACTGTCAATCTTTTTCTTCTTGGACGCTGCGGCGGCTAATTTCTTGTCGTCGTTCGCTTTGCGGCCCTGATTCAATATTGTCATTAGTCATCGCATGTGGTATTTATCGGTTTGGGGGAGAATATATATATATATGTATATATACAGTATTCGTTACCTGGGCCAACATTTGAGCGACTTGTTTGCCCATTTTTTCCGTTTTGGCAGTCAATTTGGCTTCCACGCGGGCATGAAACACTTGTTTGTCTTGCACCGTTTGCTCAAACGTGTCGTAGTTGCCTGCAAAGTACCTACAACACAACATACGTCCCTTATTCATACTAGTATACACGATGATTAATTATTGGGAATATGAAATCCTTTGAAATAACGACTAAAAGTGAATATAATATAATTCTTTTTTTAAATTTTTTTTTATATTAATACTAGTATATTGTATTTCGAAAAGACATCATCTCCAGTATATAATATATATATATATATATACTAGTAGTAAGGAGTAGTAGTCATAGTACCCGAGTGTTTTATTGGTCTTCATGACAATGATCGTGTCTGCCACGGCATTCAAGAACGCCCGGTCGTGGCTCACCTGCAAACCATTGAGCCCATTTCCCAATCTTTGGGCATTTCATTGTACTGTACCGTAACTACGGTCAAGTGTTGGAGCCGCGTCTGGATGAAATGCATTACCCACTGGATGCGCGGCAAGTCCAAATGGTTGGTCGGCTCGTCTAGCAAGAGCAAGTCCGGCTGAAGGAACTCAATTTGGGCCAGGAACACGCGCATTTTCCACCCCCCAGACAGTTCATGGAACGGCCGATCCTGCTGCTCCACGGACAGTCCTACAGCAACCAACAACAAAAGCATCATCCCATATGGCCACGAATCCACCCTACGTCGTACATACCAATGTCCACGAGAATTTCCCGTGCCCGCGCCTCGGTGGACAAGTCGTCTTGGGCGTACAACGACTCGAGCCAGTTGTTGGCGGCCACAATGTCGTCGTCCGAGTCGACGGAGGTCTGTACTGCGTCATCCCACGCCGCTTTGGCCTGGGCCAGTTGGTGTTCCAGGGCCACGAGCTTGTTGCGCGCCGTGAGCCCCCGCAGGCCGCTTCGTTTGATGGCCACGCGGTCCATCTTGGCCCTCGCCGCGTCGACGGCTTCGTAGTCCAGCTGCTTTAGCGCGTGGCTCACTGTTTGCGACTCCAAGCTGGCCTCGAGCAGGTCCATCATGTGCTGCCGACCGAGGCGCTGCTTGTCGCCACTCAGCAGCACGTCCACCACCGACAGTTGCGCCGAGTTGTCCATGTCCACATGGAACAGCTGGTGCACGTACATGACGTGTACGTGCGCCGAAATGCCTTCAAACAAACCGTCGCCCAGGGCCTGCAACAAGGTGGATTTTCCCGTGCCGTTGCGCCCCACGAGACCGTAGTGCACGCCAGACTCGAGCTTGAGCTCGGCGTCGACGAGCAATTCCCGGTTCCCGATCGATAGACCCACCTGCCGCAGGTGGATGTTGAGGTCGTGGTGGTCGATGGTGGCCAAATGGAACCGGTCCTGTTGGGACCGCGCCATGATGACCGAGGAGGGCATGGCGGCAGAGACACCTGCCGACTTGCGCGAGGAGGAGGACGGCGCGGTTGCTGCTTTGCGGGGCATAATTGTTGTAGTGGCAAAAGCATTGTATGTCAACAAGCGATGGCGGTCCCATTGAAAATTCGCGCGATATTCGGGAGTGTGGGACGACTCAGAATGTCGGTCGTTTCACGAACCGTATGCGTTTTTCTCAGGATATCACAGTGCATCTGATATCCTTTATATGTGTCGCAAAAGTGAAAAACGTACTTCGAATTATTTATGTGGATTTCAAATACCCTCATTGCACACAGGCCTCTTCCGGGAGCGGCACGGCCTACGGCCTACCTGCCACTGTCCGACAAGAAGAAACGATAGATCATTAGGTGAAGTGATAAGCTTAGATCCATAATTTACCCGATGTTTGAAAAGCAGATTATTTTTGAAAAGTAAGATGATTTCTATATTGACTCTCCCTATTGGGGGGAAGAATTTTTACCGGATACACTTTTCATGACGAGAATTATTTAATTAACCTACTAGTACAGTACTACTCAATACTCCGGAGTGTAGTACACAAATCAATTTGTGTCGACTTTATAATGAGACATTTTTCAAATAAAACTGTGAAGAGGACGATAAAGGGGGTACTGTACTGTATTGTGCTTTTCACTGAACTTTGGACTTCGCAGTCGAAACTTCAAAGTGATTTCGAATGTATTTTCCATGTTTTCCCCGACTGATTTTACCCAATCCGAAGCGACAGGGCACGAGACTGGTAAAATCTCTGGAATGGAGTGATGTGATTGGCTTAAGACATTCATAATCTCTTTGTTTAGGCTATTCGATTCGCCTCCCCAGTCCAATTTAGTGTTGAATACACAATAGCACTGAGAAGGAAGGGACTACGACGAGAACACTTGTGTGGTCGAGGGCAAAACCAAAGATGATCATTAACGGACTGTTTAGCTGACCTATGATTGGGCATAAACAGTCCGGCTTCTACAGAGAAAGAACACCGGATAATTCCGGATGACCGGATATTATCCGTAAGTGACCGAACCTCGGCGAAAAAGGCCAAAGCAAGAACGGCCAAGGTCCCCTTCTTGACAGCCACCCCACTGGGCAACGGACTGCTGAAGGCCTTCGAGACGAAGTTCTCAAAGAGAGGCAATGCCAAAGGCATAAAAAGGGCTTAGCGAAAAATTCGCGGAGACCAAAAAGTGCCAAAGGCATGTCACTACAAAAGCCACCCTGAGAACAGAGGCGAAGAAGGTAGGACAAGAACACACACAAGAATAGTGTTGGGCACATGAGTGCACGATTACTCAAAGAGTAAGGCAAAAGCCTAAGGTAATGCATAAATGCAAGAGTGCTCAAAGAACAAGGGTGCTCGAAGAGCATGGTAAATACCACACTGTCTTATTCTTCGTTGCACATACAAGTGCGTACTTGTATGTGCAACGAAGAATAAGACAGTGTGGCTAAAAATAGCGGGTAAAAACCCAAGTAAAATTGCCAGAAGCAAAAGTACAAGTAAGACTCAGAGAGTAGTGGTATAAACCCATGAAGTGCAAGTAGGATGGACGAGGGGGCGTGGGAGCACCATGTAGAAACTTGCACAAACCATGACGCCACTCGTACGGCCGATCCTTGAGCAGCGCTGCTGGCCAGACGGACACCGCCGACATCAAAACGGCACGAGCAGCCATATAGTGCACAAGTCGCCACATGGTCGAGGGCAAAAATGAAGGCGGTGAATGAAAAGTTTGTGCATAAAAAACAGGTGCAAATAATGCATGATAAATATCAATAATAATCATAAAGGTTTAAAAATGAAGTAAACACAATGTCATAGGCAAGGGCCACTCCGGTACACGACCACAAAGGTAATCACCAAGGGCATAGCGAAGCCCAGGTTCCGGGTGCGCATTCGTAAAGAAGTCCGCAAGTTGTTCTTTGGTAGGACAATAATGGAGTTTAAACTCCTTGTTCTCAACGAGATCGATAACAGACATAAAACGCACATCGATGTGCTTGGAGCGCCCATGATGCTCAGCATTTTGGGCGATGCTGATAACAGACTGATTATCCTCATGAACCGAAATCGGTTGATCACTAATGTGATGTAATTTGGCAGCGAGTTGGCGAACGTATACACATTCTTGGATGCAAAGAGCAAGAGCCACAAACTTGACCTCGGTCGTTGACAGAGTCACGATACCTTGTTTCTTCGAAAGTCATGAAATATGTCTGTTGAAAAATAGGATAAAAAATCCACTGACACAGATTCGAGTATCGGGGCACATAGCATACAGTAGTCCCCCGGAATAAGGAACCCACCATAAATCAATATCCTTTCAGAAAACATTATTTTGGGTGCAAATCAATCATAAAATCCAAGTGGTCGATTCAAATTTTAAAGTAACCACGCAAATAATGAAACACATGTTGACTACTTCGTACTCAACATGCCGTCGCCGTCGTCGCGGCTACGATTGACAATCGAGCAGAAGTGTACCCTGTTACAGCACCATGCGTCACACCCTGCCATGAAGGGAATTGAGTTGCGTCGATGGGCTCGATTATTTATTGGCCTTCCACGTGACCCTGAAAAATCGACAATGTCACGGTGGCTGAACTTCGACGATGACCATGACGATGTCCATCGTGGACGAGGACACCTGTGTTGCATGGTGCATGAAGGTCGGCCTCCTACCCAACGCCGCGACATGCCCCAAGTGTGACCTAGCCATGTCCTTCGCGTTGAAGTCCAAGCGATAGTGTTGCAGGCGTGCGGCGTGTGTAGGCGGCGGGAGTTTTGAGCGTGGAATGCGGTTTCAGTCGTGGTTCAAGGGTTCCAAAATCCCTATGGCGAACCTGGTGCGACATATGTTTGTTTGGGCGTAAAGAAAGCCCGTTGGCATAGTGATTGCCGAAGAAGAAATTGCGCGTGAGTCCGGTGTGGATTGGTACCAGAACTGCCGCGACCTGTGTTCGGTGGAAATGTTGCGTGCCCCAATGCTGGTATGTCGACAATATTGGTCTGTATAGCCCAATATCTATATAGTCCTATATCGATATAGACATATATATCCTATTCATTGTTGCGAGTAGGTTGGCTGCGAAGGCGTAATGGTCGAAATCGACGAGACTTCAATGAAGAAAATATGCAAATACAACCGCGGAAGGTACTACCCTGAGCACAGGGTATTTGGAGGGGTCGATAGGACAACGAAGAAATGGTTACAGGGGTGGACCGGACAAAACCAACGCTATCGCGGCTCATCATGAAGCACATTGCCCCAGGAACCAACATCATGTATGTAACTATATAGTTGTGTATATACAATACTATACATAGGCCCATATAGGCCTTTATAGATCACTATATAGTGTTATATAGGTCTATGTCGTCTAAAAATGCTTCTAGATCGGACAAGTTTGGCTCATACGTGTCGGCGAATGAACGCCACATCCTGACGAACAATCCACTGTTGGTCGACCAATCGTATGGTCACCAGTGTGTGAATCATTCAGCGAACTTTGTCAACCCAGCTAACGGCGCCCACACGCAATCAATCGAAGGCGTGTGGGAAATGCGGATCAAGCGCTTCTCCAAAGCGATGCGCGGGATACATAGGCCCCATCTGCCTTCATACAGTACCTGGACGAATATCTTTAGCGAAGCTAGTATTTTTCTCCAGGTGCGGATGGTAAGGCGTATTTTAAGGGCTTATTGTGTGCTATCCGTAGGCATCACCAGTACAGTAGTGTGATGGTGTAAAATAATCTGAACATTAAGTAGTACTATTAAAAGTACATGTATATAAGTCGTTATAGGTACTAATGTTACGAAGTATATAGGACGGTATATACAGTAATATATACAAGTAGGTCCTATATAGATATATATATATATAATATATATACTACACTATACTCAGTACAGATACAGCGTACAGTACTAGTGTACTAGTACACACTATTTGCAATCGGCCCACGTAAAGTTGATTTAAACAGCTACATATATAATATGCCTATCTAGCGTCATCGGAGGGTTAAACCGAATAGAGCCGAATTTTGGGCCTCACCACCAACATGAAGTGGCACCGTTTCGTACTACTGGTCAAAATATACTTTCCCGTGGAACTTGTGGTTTGTATGTCACATTACGCGGTCTCTATTTAATTTGAACGCTTCTCGTGTCAAACTAGTTTTTTCATCGATAACGTTATAATCATAGCCGCATCAGCTGCTTGGCAACTAGTCCATGCCCCCGACCGAGTCAGTTGATAACTGTGTGGTTTATAATCCCAAGTCACGTTAATAGTCGGCTTCGGGTATATTTAGCGGGCTGGCTAGTCGGACCATTGCCGAGCCAATGCCGCCTTGTCTGAGTCTTTGCGCTTGAGCGAGTCGGGGGTCTTGTCCTTGGGTGGGGACTTTGTCTTGGTGATCGACGCCCGCTGCTTGGTCGGGGGTGGCACTGGCAGATTATCCGCTATTGTCGGACTCGTGGCCAGGTCCAGGGGCAAGTGGGGTTCGCTGGCTTCAAGCATTTTCTTAAACTTGTGTTCGCGGGCGTCCATGATAGCCTGCAGCCGCGACGGCACCCCCGGAATCTTGACCATCACAAGGTACGCCACGGCCAGCAGCAGATGCTCCAGCACGATAATCACCACGAGCCGCAGCGTAAAGTTGAGGCAATAAAAGTTTGGCCCCATGACAAAGTCCACGAGCGACTTGCCTTCCTTGTCCAAATTGAACGCATAATCCTTGATGCACAGGTCGCTGTAAAACTCCATGCTCCCCGTGGACATGCACACGAGTAAGATCTACCATGGGTTTTCCAATATAGAAACAAAGAATATAAATATGTACAGTACGTACGTTTACGACCACGGCAATGTACGCAAACGTGCCAAAGATATCGCGCCACGCGCCAATTCCGTTGGCTTTTCGAGGAAATGGGCGCTAAACCAACAAGAACATAACGTTCAAAACTCGCACAAAGTAAATCTAGTTAATAAATAATGGAATATATTGTGAATTCGCCATAAACACCAAAATTTGCGTGGTTTGTCTAATCCATAAGATTGAATCACGCTGGAGTTGTGATTGGTTGAATATACTTGTCCTTCCTCTAAGAGCCAATCAAATATATCCACTCAAAATTGAATTACCCAATCATAGCGTCGATTCGTGATGCGAACTTCGATGATTCGACGGAGTCTGGAAATTTGTATTACCGAATCCACAATAAATGTAAATTCTAATCAAAAAGGATCTTTTCTAGCATTCCACTTATTCGGACAGATGATGACGAATGTGTGTGTGTGTAGTTAGCATTACCAAGTATGAACGGGCGATAAATATACAGTCAAAATCGTCCGCAACATGATATAGATTGACGATATATATATATATATATTCAAATCATCAACATGATATCGATTGACGATATATATATATATATATTCAAATCATCAACATGATATAGATTGACGATATATATATATATATATATATATATATATATATATACCTTGAGCGTACGACACAAGCGGTAGCCATCGGTTCGCACTTTGAGAAAGTTGATCAGCATGCATGCCATGGGCATGGGCGGCCACAGGATCGAGAACATGACGGTAAAGCCGTACTGTACGGTCAACTGGTGAAAGTCATTGTACGGGTCGTAGTGCGCTTGTTCGCTTTCAAAGAGGATTTCCCGGGCTTTCTGGTTGAGCGTTTCAATCTCCGCGGGCGTGTACTCGAGGTACCGAGACTGGTCCTTGTTGCCAAAGACCGTCGCGCTCCTATTGTCACATCGATTTTCGTAACTGGAGCCCTCACTGTCTTAGGAGAATGAATTCAAGAACCGCCAAAGCCAATCAAATCATCACGTTCTGGTAAATTACAGCCAATCCAAACAATTGACTCTGACCCTCGGCATTGGGCAAAACCATATACATACTAATATTTGTATCGTATAGTTTGTACAAGGTTAAATATTGGATCCCATGGATTCGATTTGCTCCCAAACTTGGGTGAAATGCACAATACAACCAAAAAATAATAGTTTTTGTGCTATTTCGAGTGAAATTTCGTGTTTCTCGTTGGAATTTCAATCGATTTGATTGGCTACTTCAGATGAGTTCAAAATGATGAACCAATCAAAACCCATTTCTCAATGAAATTCAACAACCAATCAGATCGATTGTGGATCGATTTGGTCGCGGCGCGATTATTCACCCAAATTTGTATATCAAATGGACAATAATGCCAGCAACTTACTTGCACACACATGTACGTAGTACGTACGTTTGGTCGTAGTCGAGGTTACCGAGGATTTTCATGGACCCGGCGTCCATCACGCGCTGGTGGGCGTCGGCGTCGGCGGCGGCGCGCAGCCGTTCCTGGCGCCATTTGCTGAGCAACGGCATGACCGTGTTGATTACGATATTGAGCAACTGCGTGACCACAATCGGCGTCACAAACATCGCGCTCAGGTCGACATGATGCACATCAAACGTAAACCAGCCCGTGCAAGGCGTGCATAGCTTGGACGCGTCACCGCCAGGACATCGACTGCATTCGAATGCAAATGGGCCGACTTCCTTCAGGTACGGGCCAAAGCAGCAGTTGGGGGCGTCGTGGAATAGCGCCGTGTTGAACACGTTCGTGAGCGCATCGCCCAGGGTCGGCACAACGTACACGAACGCAAGCGAAAAGAACCACGTGTAGTAGTTGAGAAAGTCCATGAGAAATAGCTTTCGGATGAGCGCGCGTTCATGCTGCTCCTCGGTGGGGTAGTTTTCCCACGTCGTGAACAGCCGCGCCATGTTGGTCACGACAAAGTTCCACTGGATCACGTCCACAAATAGCCCAAACACGATCCCTTCGGCCAATATCGCAAACCATTGAGTGGTAAACAACCCGCCCGCCTTGTACTTGTCCTTGAGCATCTCGTAGATGCTTACCCACAGCGCCACGAGCACGAGCATGATGGCGGTCTGCAGCAGCATGAACATTGCCCCTAGGACGTAGATCGGTCCGCGCCGCCACGACTGCGTCTGCTTCTTGGTCATCTCGCCCGTCAGCGGGTTCTCCACGTCTTGGCCATGGAATGACGGGTTCGGGTACTCGATCTGCTTGACGTGAAGCTTGGCGTTCCATGCAAACTGCATCGTCGCGTTCTCGCGGTCCCATGCTTTGAGGAACACAAACGACCAGATCACGGAGACCCCGACGCCCCAGAACGGCAACACGCGCATGTACGCGGTCGTGGAGATGGCCGAGTGCAGGATCTGCATGGCGATGCCCAGAAGCGCGAGCGGCAGCAGCGCCTTGTTGTAAAAGTGCATGAACGCAAAGTAGTACGCCACCTTTTCGCCAAAGTTGTGCCGAATCGAGTCGATAAACTGCCGATTCCGACGCTCCAACGTTCCAGGGAACGCCGCGACGTAGTTGGTCAAGAGCTGCGTCGTCATCTTGTTGTCGTGCACAGGAAACATGTCGTGGATCCACCGGTCCCGCGCCTTGCTTAACCCCGCGCGAACGTCCACGATGTACTCGACGATCTGGATGCGCTCGGCTGGCGTGATGGGACGCGCCGCGTGGTCCATAAAGTCCTGCGGCATGTCGCACACCCCCCCGTGGTCGACCCAAAGCTTGCGGCGAAACTTTTTGGCGTACGCCGTAGCCACCTCGTCGCTTGCGCGAATGAGGAGGATGAAAAAGTCGGACGTCAATTCTCCTGTTGAGTGACCGCCGTCGATGATGTCGATGGACAGACCTTGCGCACACAGCTTTTCCACGATGCGCCGATGTTCGTCTTCGCCGTCTTCAAGCAACGGACTGCTCACCATGCACAGCCGTCGAAACCCCAAGCGCTCTGCAGTGTTGAACGGCCAAAACCAACAACCCTTCGGCGACTGCTGCACGGATCGATGGGCGATTACGGCGAAGTCGTACGGCGCTTTCCCGCTGCTGGTCTTCAAGTCGCTCGGAGTCAGATACCGGAACGTGCCGACCGCACCCACATGCCGGGGGCTCTTGGAGTATGGAAGCGATGACTTGGTGAAGGTCGAGGTGGTGGGTGTGAGATCGAACATGCTTAGGGGGTTGTTCTGGATGTTCTTTCCTTCTTCGAGGTGGACTTCGCCGTCGCTGGAATCCATCTTTGTTGAATGCAGCAGTCCCACAGTTGAGATTTGGTCGCCGAAGGAACTACTACGTAGTACTTGAAGTAATAAATAATATTCAATTTTTAATTGAACTCTTTGTTTTTGTAATGTCGTGAACAAAATTAAAATAAAGATGTGTAACTCCTGACCTTGCAAAATCAGAATGTTGATCGTTGCACGCTCTGATTTCTTTAGTTTTCAAAAGTGCGCGCGAGACGCGCGATGCAGGCGCGATGGAGGAAGCGCAGAGGAATGCAGAAAGCAAGTGCATGCATGTACTATATACATCTGAAGTGATGATGTTTACGTCGTGGAGGGTACGCTATTCCGAAGCTGTTCTCACGAATCATGTAGGAATGCACGCTTGTGTCCTCCTCGTTAGTGGATGGACTTTCTGTGAGGTGACCTTCTTCCCCTGTTCATGCATGATATCAACAGATAATTGACGGCAAGTGATCCAACGAAGAAACTAATATGCGTCCGACGAGCACTCATCGAGTAGTATTGTCGCGGGACATCCGCAATTATGAAACGCTTCGGCGTTACGATTCAAACGACGCCAACTCCACCATACCGTGACCTCGGCCGGCTCGTGTCATGTCGTCGCCCGTGGAGAAGCGCCAAAACTCGTTGCGGTTGTCTCCAAAGCAGCACAGCTCAAGGGCAAACGTGTCCCGCCAAGGAGTACCCCCATCCCTGAAAGACCTGAAGTCGCAGTCCAACTTTTCGTTCCGAGGGTCATCGCACCTGGAAGCAGCCGTGATGGCCGTATCCGTCGAAGAGAACGATACCACGCCCCAGAATCCTCCAGACGGCAAAACGTTTGCTGCGTCGTACTGGAAACAGCAAGTCATCGCGTCCAAACGCAAGCTCAGCGCCGTGGTGGATCGCCACAGTCGCGATGTCTACGACGTCCATCACAAGCTACATCGAAACATTCCAGACGACACGCTGCCTCAAATTGATCATCTTGAATGCGCACGAGAAGCCACCCTCCGCAAAATCGTGTCCAAACCAGTCCCCAAAGGCGATACGGTGCGAAACAAACATCATTACATCCTGCAACATGGATCATCCCAATGGCTTCCACAGGTGCATGTCGACAGACTTTTGGACATCGCCGACGCTCGAGCGCTGCAAGTTCCCACCTCCCTCCACGCGCATGTGGTTGAACATGTCGAGGACCTCCTCGCGCGCTGTCGAGTCGCCCAAGCGCATGTACTATATGTATATGCCAGCATCTATCCTTCTTCAATACGTGTCCGTTTCAATGCTGACGACGGGAAATGGCTTTACATAGACCCTTTCAACATTGGCTCGTACGTCCGTTCCAGCCAGCCATCTAGTGGAAGAATACGACAGACAAAGCTCCGCCCTTCAAGCGCGCCATCACGACCTCAGTCTGCAATTGGCACGGTACTTTGGTTTGAGTGACCGTTTCTCGTAGAGTACACCTGTTCACGGCAGAGATTGAAGTGTTGTTGACGACGGGTAGGCTGAAGGCGAGCAACCCTGCCGTCGAAGCGACAGACCTGAAGCACTTGTTGCGATTTCAGGAGACCAAACACTCCGTCACGAAGCTCGCGACTCGCTTTTCCCAGCGTATGCACTGGCTTAGCCACAGTCATCGCAGTGCTATTTTGCGTCGGATGCACCAGATCCTCGTGCCCCAGTCATCGGCGATGGCAACTTCTGTGGACGTCCCACCAGTCGTTCAAGCCAACACGTCGACGCCACCCAAATTCATTCTGCAGGTATACTGCCAATATCTCGACTTCAAGTTCATGACAAGGCAAGACGTAGGAAAGTGCCATGGATTTGGCGATCGCGTCGTTTAAAACTAAACTAGGCATTGAGCAGCCCACGGCCTCTAACAGTGCCGACGATTTGTTGCAGCAACTGCGGCGTGACTTTGGTACTCTTTTTGCCCGACATGTGGCGCCGTATCAAAGCGACGGCATGGCTCGGAAGGCAACTCCCATGACGTCCTCAGTGGACAGCAGCGACCCCCACCGCGGCAGCCTCTTTCCCCAAGTCCCAACGTCCCAGCGCCAACAGCGGATCGGCCTGATGGACAAAAAACAGAGCAATTGCATGGTGCTGGAAGCCGAGTTGAAGTTTTGCAGCGCGTCGGAAGCCCAGCATGTCCTGGATCGCCTGGAAGGGCTTGCGGCGAGCCATGTCAAGCGCGCGCTGTTGACCATCGACGCGGTGGAACTGCGTTCGAATTCGGCGTCGCTCACCGACCGACTTGGCCTGGTTGAGCCGCCAAACGCGCCGAGTTTACCCGACGCCAAAGTCAAGGCGTATTACATCTTAAGGCTGCTCTGGATTCGGCAATGCAAGCATCGCATGGTGGGGTATCTCAACTACTTTCGGTCGATTGAAGCGCATGTCCTTGTCGACTGGCACGACATGGGACACGAAAACACGTCCACAACCACCACCATCGACCGTCCTACAAACGTTGAGCGGTTCTTTGATCGCGTGGACGACGCCAACGAAATGCAAATAGTCGACCACGTTGGACGGCCGTTCTTGTACTCGACGGCGTGGGACGAATTGATCGAAATTGAGCAAGACATGCTGTGCATTGGAAGCGCCGTGAGTTCGTTTGACGAGCGGGACACCCTCAAAGCCGGCACCGAACGCAAGGTCGTGACGGTTGTCGACCGGGTCAGCGTCCTCGGGGATTTGTACGAATGCGAGTCGTGGTACCTTGAAGCCAAATTCAAGCTCGTGCGACGTGTATTTGAAGACGTGTACATGCGCGCGTACGGCCACGATGCCCAGCGCCACGAAGCGCAAGCGTTGTTGGACCTTGTGGCGGCGCGGCCCTTGGTGGACTTGGCGGAGCGGTACTTCTGGGACGCATATGTGTCGCAAGTGATGGCATTGGAGATCCAAGCCAAGGCGCTTCGTGGTGTGGGTGAAGTCAACGCGGCGTTGGCAGACCCGCTGTTTACGACCGCCGAGGCCGCGGTGATCGTGCGCACGTCCACCCGACAAGCGATCGCGGCCATGGATATGTCCATGCACCACTTGAGTGTGATTGAGCGACTGGCGATGCATCGTGCAGTGCATGAGCAAGCGATGGTGTGCTGGCACGTCGTGTCCACGGAAGAGCGCGAATACGTGACGGCGTCGTCGACCATCCATTGTGCAGTCTTCACCAACTACTACTCGAAAGACAGCGGCGTGGGCACCCTCGTCGAGCAAGCCGCGAACGACGTGTATCGTCGCAACGTCAAGCACGACTCATTGGTCAGCGACCGCTCCATCCACGATCAAGTGCACCACCTGGGGACCGAATACGTAGAGACCCTGTCGCGTGCGGTATGGTTTTTCAAGTTGCAATGCGACCTCGCGCAACAAGTGTACGCGACGGGGTTGTTGGAAGCGCTGCATGCATCCCAAATGCTGCACTTGTACGTGGACGACGTCCTACCAGCGGGAAACCCCACCCATGCGTCGGTACTGGATCAAACGCCGGCGATCGAAGCGCTGCCGTTCGTGTCCGTGTTGCGGACAACATCGACACTCGAGTGGATCGGGATGCACTTGAACGAGTCGCAGCTCCGGTGGCTCACCCTGACCGTCCATGTCCAAGAGGCCGAACGCGTCTACTTGGAAGAAACGCTAGGGTTCAACGCGATGCTGCTTCAGCCGATCTTTGACTTTGAAGCGTCGCATCCGAAACTCATGGCCAAACACGTGGCCAAGTTCCTCTCCACGCCCCATATCAACCAAAATCACAAGAACTTTCTCGCGCAGGTGCAGAGTGTGCTGGGGCAACGCGCACTCCACGACAAAGTCACGACTCGCATCCAAGTGGAGCTCAAAGCCACCGCCGCCTTGTGTGTCCATGCCGACGCCCATCGGCAGTCCGTTCGAGCGCTTGTCACGAGCCGCGTCGACATGCACCCAGACGTCCCTATGACCGACCACATCGTCGAGTACATGACGGATCTGATGGAATCCGTCCAAATGGAAGGGCTCGTGACGCAGTTGAACGCGCACCTTGACACGATGCGGGTGATTTCACGGGACCTGCCAGCCTCGACCATCAATCCGTTCGTGGTGGGCGGGTTTGCCGACCGAGATACGCTTGAAGCGTGGCTGCTTCGGGAGTTGTCGCCCATGGAGGAGCAACTGGGGGTAGCCACTACGACCGTCGTCGTGGACGGTGTGAAAATGGCCAAGGGCGAAACCATCGAAACCTTGTGGTGCGCAGCCCAAGGCGATATTGTGAGCATGCAGTACATCCCCCACCCTTACGAGCTGCTCAAGCGGTTCACCAAGACCGACGTCGCCAACGGCCGCGTGGTCTTTCGCCTCGCTCGACAGTACGAGCCGGAAATTCGTCGGATCCTGGCGCTGTACACGGCGCTCGTGGCGGTGATCGACACGTTGGTGTTTCGCGCGGCGTTGCATCGGCAAGCCCCCGACGACGTCTTGGGCGGGGAGTTGCGCGACTTGGTACTACATATTGCAGTGTTTGTTTTTGGTGTGTTGATGACAGGGTCGTAGCTGCACCAAATGCACCACGACTGCTTCTCTCGACTCAACGACGTGGCGTCCAGTCGAGACTTGCGACACGTGAACGACGTCATGCTCGAGTGGTTGCAAACCAAGCGGGAATTCCTGCATGCGCTTCGAGCTACTGCGCTTAAAGCCATCGTGAACGATATTTTAGCAGCGAGTATCACGGCCACGCCCCGTGCCCCTTCGCTCGTGTGGCTACAATATTCGTTTCATGAAGGTACTCCACACATGGGTCGACTCTGTCTTGTGCCAATGTCATGTGGATATTATTATGTAGGTCAAGCTCTTGTCCGAAACGAAGACTCGAGATCGATCGGGTCTGCCACGACGCAATTCATCACGGGCCTGTCCACACACGATTGCACGGCCGCGAGACAATGGTGGAAGCTGTTGGAAACCCGGGCGAGTCCTGCTGGGGGGCTCGGCGTCGCCTATTTGAAGAAAATCGACGCGTTTCACGCCCTGCGGCAGTATTTCTTGCAGATTCCAGTCATGAAGGAGGCGTCCCAAGTGGACAAAGCGGTCGAATTGCAGGCCATCTTGGCAACAGAAGCAGTGGCCAGGGACGTGTCGATAACATCGGCCCACCGAAACTCCATGCCCCCGTCGCTCGAGTTTCAAGTGCCAGAGCCCGTCGAACTGGACCACATGATTGACAATTTACGCAATCGCATTGAACTCCATCTCGTGGACCAAGATATCGTGGACGTGCGGTCGCAGTTTGCGTCGGTGCTCAAGTCACTTGGCGAGAGCCCGTCGCCACGACGACAAGCGGTCGTCGTCGGTCAAGTACGTACATTGCTGCATAAATTGGAGTGGAAGTAGCGGGTTGACTGGATACATAGGCCAAGCTGGACCCCATGGGCATTTTCGTGAATCGGGTGCAGGAGACCGTCGAAACTGCAATCGCCAACAAAGAAAGCTACAACGTTGACTTGGCCAGTCTCTGTCGTACCTTCATGGAGGCGTACCAAGACAGCATCAACTTTCGCCAAGCGGCGACCACCACCCTAAACGTCCAATTGCGGCATCGCATTGCCGCCCTTGAAGACGCCACGTCGAGGCTGGAAAGCCAACGGCGCCGCCAAGATACGATCGCGGACCAAGTGTTGGCGACTAGTGTGGTGGACAAGGTACGTGATTAGATTAGTAGTCTCCACCAAACGATTTGAGCGTGTTGTGGGTACTTACTTGTCAGTCGTAAATAGTACGTTAGCTTAGTGTATGTATACTAGTATATAGACAGACTACTATGATGGGGTATTGTGTACATTAGGCGTACAAGATCATCTTTGAATTGGAGGAAGCAAGGCATGCGATAGACATGGCGGGCGAAGAACTAGACGTGCAAAAAGCCAAAATCATCTCGGAGATCCGATCCGAGTACGACTCCAAGTTGCGTGACATGAACTTGGAATTGATTCAAAAGCACGGACAGTTTGAAGAGTACCGGGCAGCAGTGCAGAACGTGAGCATGATCATGTATCTGTCTTTTCGTGCATATCCTGACTACTGTACTTGGGTCTAGGACTTGCGCGTGCAATTGCACGAAGTCCAAAAGTCGTCCGTGGGGAAATTCATTGAAACGGGCATCCCCATGCAAATCAAAAGCCAGCTCGTGCGGTCGATGCGGTCCAACCAGGAAATGGAGGTGTGTGTACCTTTATCCAACCATTTATATGGCTCATCTTTGCATTGTGGTAGAAAATCATGGAAGAAAACACTGCGCTAAAGCAAACGCTGATGAAACTTCGCACGATGTACGACCTCAAAGATGCCGCTACCCACGCGGCCCACGATAAGGCCGAGGCGACCCTGTCGGCGCAATTGGCCAAGGCAAACCTCGTGTTTCACCAGAAAACCCAAGTCGACGGACAGCTCGCAGCCACACAAACCCAAGTCGTGGCGTTGCAAAAGGAGTTGCTGCGAGCGCAATCGGTTACTCCGACTACCGCTTCAATCAGTGCCACCTCTGCGATACACAAGGAGCCAAAGTCCTCCGCAGTTAAAACCGCCTTGCACGTGACCAAGTTTGCCAGCCGGTTGGTGGCGCAGCAAAAAGCCAAGGCGGTCGTCGCACGAGCGGTCGGCGAGCCCATCGACGGCATGGACGAGTGTGACCACGATGAGGACGACGACGAAGAGGACGAGGAGGACCTGCAACCGCGAGAGGGCGACCGTCGGACATCGTCAAGTCCTCGACGCAACGACGATGCTGCTGTCCGCACCCGAGCACATTACATTCGATCGGCGCACCATCTGAACCGGGAGATCCGCCGGTTGCAACAGCAACTCGCCAAAGAAGTCAAGCTCAAAACAGCGGCCCTCGACCAGCTCCAGGCCGCGCGCGGTCACGTGCATGTCCAGCTCGAGCACGAAAACACTAAATTACACACGGAATTGGTCGACACCCAGCGACGCTATGTGGCGGCAGTCCAAGAGATTGGCGAGCTGCAGCACCTCATTTCCCCCGAGCCGTGTGGACATACCACCGCACGAAGCATGGCCGCCGCCGCCGCCGCGAGACATGCCCCTTCCCCGCTGTCCGCCGACACCCCCCGACGCCCTCGCACGTCCACTCCATCGCGACCACCCCAAGCTTCGTTTGTCCGTCCCATGACATCGACAGGGTACTCCAACAAGGGCGGCGCGCGCAAACTCAAATGCTTCTCCACCACTTTAAGCACTATGGAAGTTGAACACGCCACCAGGGGGACCAGCAACAACAGTGACATGGTCGACGCTCCTACATCCACCACAACAACAGCCCCTCAGCGACCAAAGTCGGCAGCCCCTGCGGCAGTCTCGAAATCGACACCTCGAAAGTACGACGTCGTGCTACGTCGAGATGAACACATGCAGCCGCAAGTGGAAGGCACGGCGCAGCCGTTGGCCACGCGCATGCGCCCGTTGTATCGATGAACAAACGACAAGGAAAGATTCAAATATATAGACATGGACCCAACACACACAGGACCGACGAGTTACGCGCCGTCTTCCCAATCGCCTTCCATCACAGCGTCGTCGTCGTCGTCGTCTTCGGACCTGCACACCATGTCGTCGTCGTCGTCTTCGTCGTCGTCGTTGCCGTTGATGTCGTGCACGGCGCTCCTGGACATGCACGTAAAGTACAGGATCTTCTTGAGCTCCTTGTTGTAGAAAAAGTAGTTGAACGACCACAACGTGCCGTCGCTGAACGGGTCGGAGCATCCGTCCATGTCAGGAATGTAGGTGTACACTTCACAGTCGGTCGGCGCGATCGCGGCAACGATCGACTCCCATAGCTTCTCGAGGAAACCCACGTTGTCCATCTCGACGATTTCTGCCAGTTGTGTGTTGATAGCGTTGACCACCGTGCGCATGTCGACTTCTTTGTGGAACTGCTCGGGTTTCAGGTCGGAAAAGTCGTAATCTGGGAACGACGCGTTCATGGTCGATATCAGGTTGATGAGCAGCTTGCGTGTGTTGGAATCGGCCAAGTTGCCGATGGAGATGTTGTTACTTGCCGCGACCGTGGCGCAATTGCTTGACGGAGTCGAGTTCTGCTGTTGTTCGACGACGTCGTTGGAGTTGCTGGTGGACTGGTACAACAGCTCCAAGGACTTGGCAAGTTTCTTGTCCTGTCCCGCCTTCTTGCACGAGAAGCACTCCAGGCGCCCATTGATCACGCGGTCGCCGACACAGAACTCATTCAGCGCCGCATTCGCCCAGCTCAGCGTCTTCTCTTCGAGGTACTTCATCTTGTTTTCGCAAACTTTGAATTTTGAGCCGCTTTTAGATGTTGAAACCGCACCGCTTTTATATAACCGTGACAAACCACTTGAGATTTGTATACTCGATATAAAAATAAGCGCCCAAAAAGGGTGTGCTGCTGGCTCTATGGGTGTATAGAAATTCCAAGTCAACGTGAGAAGTATCTTGCAGATTCCATGAACGTTATCCGGAAAGCGGCCACTTGAAGTTTCGTAACCGAAAAGGGACGGGTAAGAAACATTTAACAGGCAGGCCAGCGGAGAATGTACAAATTTTGGTCATACTATGATTTTCAAACTTCGTCCACAGGGCTCAGTAAGCCACAGAGATTTCGGAATGTGTCCTTGACTATTCGGCCATCTTCACATGCCATTTGCACGCTTTCGGAGCCCGGAACAACCGTGAAAACTTGCATGGCGCATGGGCCCTCGATGGATTCAACGGCAGTCCCTGCGCGTGTCATTGGACACGTTTTGGTTCTTTCTTCCAATGGAATGCCAGTAAAAATGTCAGTAACGTTTTTGCATACTTTTAGAACTCAAAATGGATTAGTCAGATATTCTTAGATAATCAATTATCCTATATATTGTTAATAACCACTCTGGCCTTTTGCGGCCGAAAGGCTGTTCCCACAGTAGCTCAAATCTGATTTTAATCAGAGTTCGCATTACAATGCGTACTTTCGTATTGATAATACTACTGTACTCGGACGTCACATCTGCACTTTGTTCCGATTACTCTCCAATCCAGGAAGTAAACCCCCATTGTCCCAAGCTCGTTGGAATAGAACAGCGAGGTTGAATCATCGAGAAACAGCTCCAACCGAGTTGAATGACGTGCTCCCACAAGATACGGCGATGCTTCACTTGCCGCCATTGTCCCGTTGTTGACTGCGAGGACGCATGTAAATGCGCTTTAAATCCTTTGGTCTTGGACAGCCACAAAGAGCTTCGTCAACAACCAAAGCAAACCACACGTTTTAGAGGTATTTCTACGTGTTGTTAATCTGAATGCCTTTCAATTCATCAATACAGATTCCCACTCGCGCCGTGAGTCGTATGGTACGGCAACCCAGTCACCATACAGGACTCCACTCGGGAAGTCCGTTTTGAATGCAATCCAAAAAATCGATGTCAAAGTCGGCGGACACGTCCCCCGCCGCGAAAAAGAATGGAGCGCAATGACAGACAAAGCAAGAAGGTCCACGTTGGTGTGCTTTCACGCGGCAGTTACGAATCAAGCTGAGGTTACATTGACTTATCTTTTGACCTCATCTTGAAATAGACATTCCACGCAGTTGACCCGGGGCTTCTTGTGGAGAAGTTTGTCGAGAAAAAGTCGGAATCGCTGTCGTTAGAAAATGAGAAGCAAGCCAAAGTCTTGGTTGATTTGTTATGCAAGTTAAATTCACATGAGGTATAATTATGAAGTATTTTAACGGTATGATAAGCTTTTAGGCTGAGTATCTGACTGTTCGAAGCCTCCTTTGCCGCGGTGTACCGACAAAGTCAACTCTCGATAATATGCTACAAACCAAGCCGATTGAACTTGGAAGGAGGGCATTTTACACTGGTAGGCAATTCATTTCAGGGGTGTTTGAGGCCTCACAATCATAGCACTGAATGATTATGAGCTACTCAGCCAAGGCAAAGCGATCAAGCGAGCCAAACGAACGGCTCAGAATTTCTCTGCTGACAACGCGAACCTCGTACTCGACTACCTGCTTTCCCCTGACAACGTACAGCTGATGTCTTGGGGTACACGTAAAGTAACAATCGAGGGGAGAAAGGTAATGTGGGCGTGCACGTGGAACTGCTTCTAACAATACCTTACAGACAACTCTTCCCAACATCATCCGAAAAAAGACTTGTAAACAGATTTGGCTCGACTACTCTGCACGACACCCCGTTCGAACGCAACGAATTAACTATTCCTCGTTGAAGAAATTCGTCGCCCTCGCCATGCCACAACACGACCCAATCATTAAATCCGTCGACTATGTGCGCGCAGAGCTAATATACGAGTCGTTTTCTATGATTCGGTATGCCATATCCACTTCCCACATCTCATTCATCGTTAATGCCGTTAGAGACTTGATTCAAGCAACGATTATTGACCGCGACGAACAAGCACGTATTCATAAACTGATCGCTTTATGCGAGAATTTTTTGAAATACCAATACAAGAGCCACGTTGGGCGCGCCGGTCGCAGCCATTGCGTCAAATTCGCGCTTGGGGTCGACGCATATTTGCCGTCAATTGACTGTAGCGAATGTCTTGCGGTCGAACGCTTCTACGCGATGTTGACGGACGCCATGGCCGCCGATTCCCACCGCAAGCTGGTTGGAGACTGCGCACTCAAAGCCAGACTATATATGGGACACACTATGCGAGCTGTTAACCAGCAACTTCGGATCGACGTGAGTGGTGGCGTGTATTTATAAAAATGTTTCAATTGATTATTAGCATAGAGTTTCAGAATTTTTTCAAACTCGAAAGTATTTATTCTCGTCAACATCGATATATGTAGGAGGTGATTCGACATATGGCGCACAATGAAGTTTACATCGTTCTGGACTACAAAATGAAGCTGGATCCGATGTACCCTCGCGAGACAACGATTCAGCACTACGGCAAGCGCGGCATCAGCTGGCATGGGGCGTGCGTGATATACAAAGGTTTGGATCTCAGCAACACTGTGTCAATTTGAAATTTTCGTAGACTCTCAGAGCACGCACAATATGCGGTATATGGATCATTTGATCCACAACGACAACCGTCAAGATCCAGGGTCCGTTCTGGCCCTGATGGAGCTGATTCTCCTTCAGGTCAAAACTGAGTTTCCCACAACTGCGATGGCGTCGTTCCAATCGGACAATGCGTCTACCTACCAAAACCAGTTTTTGCCCCTCTATTTGAAGGACATCTCGATGTCAACAGGGATAAAAATAAAGCGGTATATTTCATGTCGTTCGTAGTGGATTAACCGCTTCATAGGTTCATCCACACAGAAACTCAAGATGGCA
>NW_009798302.1:0-118514 GCF_000520075.1 Aphanomyces astaci | reverse complement strand
TGCCATCTTGAGTTTCTGTGTGGATGAACCTATGAAGCGGTTAATCCACTACGAACGACATGAAATATACCGCTTTATTTTTATCCCTGTTGACATCGAGATGTCCTTCAAATAGAGGGGCAAAAACTGGTTTTGGTAGGTAGACGCATTGTCCGATTGGAACGACGCCATCGCAGTTGTGGGAAACTCAGTTTTGACCTGAAGGAGAATCAGCTCCATCAGGGCCAGAACGGACCCTGGATCTTGACGGTTGTCGTTGTGGATCAAATGATCCATATACCGCATATTGTGCGTGCTCTGAGAGTCTACGAAAATTTCAAATTGACACAGTGTTGCTGAGATCCAAACCTTTGTATATCACGCACGCCCCATGCCAGCTGATGCCGCGCTTGCCGTAGTGCTGAATCGTTGTCTCGCGAGGGTACATCGGATCCAGCTTCATTTTGTAGTCCAGAACGATGTAAACTTCATTGTGCGCCATATGTCGAATCACCTCCTACATATATCGATGTTGACGAGAATAAATACTTTCGAGTTTGAAAAAATTCTGAAACTCTATGCTAATAATCAATTGAAACATTTTTATAAATACACGCCACCACTCACGTCGATCCGAAGTTGCTGGTTAACAGCTCGCATAGTGTGTCCCATATATAGTCTGGCTTTGAGTGCGCAGTCTCCAACCAGCTTGCGGTGGGAATCGGCGGCCATGGCGTCCGTCAACATCGCGTAGAAGCGTTCGACCGCAAGACATTCGCTACAGTCAATTGACGGCAAATATGCGTCGACCCCAAGCGCGAATTTGACGCAATGGCTGCGACCGGCGCGCCCAACGTGGCTCTTGTATTGGTATTTCAAAAAATTCTCGCATAAAGCGATCAGTTTATGAATACGTGCTTGTTCGTCGCGGTCAATAATCGTTGCTTGAATCAAGTCTCTAACGGCATTAACGATGAATGAGATGTGGGAAGTGGATATGGCATACCGAATCATAGAAAACGACTCGTATATTAGCTCTGCGCGCACATAGTCGACGGATTTAATGATTGGGTCGTGTTGTGGCATGGCGAGGGCGACGAATTTCTTCAACGAGGAATAGTTAATTCGTTGCGTTCGAACGGGGTGTCGTGCAGAGTAGTCGAGCCAAATCTGTTTACAAGTCTTTTTTCGGATGATGTTGGGAAGAGTTGTCTGTAAGGTATTGTTAGAAGCAGTTCCACGTGCACGCCCACATTACCTTTCTCCCCTCGATTGTTACTTTACGTGTACCCCAAGACATCAGCTGTACGTTGTCAGGGGAAAGCAGGTAGTCGAGTACGAGGTTCGCGTTGTCAGCAGAGAAATTCTGAGCCGTTCGTTTGGCTCGCTTGATCGCTTTGCCTTGGCTGAGTAGCGTATAGTTATGTTGTGCTAATGATATTAATGTCACGATTTGCGTTTTAGTAGGTGAATGGTATTTACTACCTGTTTTATTAGCCATCTTTCCGAAATCGATACATTTCGCTTCCAGCATACTGTTGAGGTCCATCTTGCTGGACGCTAACGGGCGGAGAATGCTGCGGACTGTTTTGAACTCAACCTATGGAAATTTATAGATAGATTTGCATCGATTCATACATGGTGAGGCTTCAATTTATCCAGAAGCTCTATCGACAAGGATAGAAATGATTGAGCAGGAATTGCTTTAATTTCTTGGCGATACTCAACGTAGGCGTGTATCAATGCATCCGGGCTATGGGCATGGAATGTCTAAAATTGTGTCAGATACATTTGGCTACTCAGACGCTACCTTAGCTAAATCAACGACTGCACACTGAAAGCCGTTTAAGGTGGCCCCTTTGGTTATTTCAGTCATGTATTGCCATTCCAGTGCTTGGCGGGGAATGTTCTTGCCAACTTTGATGTTCAGTTGCTCAACCTTTCTGGAAATCTGTTTTCCTATCGGGGTCGAGCATGGAGTCCTCGTTGCAGAGCCGTAGGACTCTCTTCGCGTGTGAACGTCTACGTGAAGTTAGTTTTGATACAAACATGGTATTCATTCAATACTACATCCAAAGTGCTTGCTCTGCTTTGGTGCATTACGAAGTTGATGCTGCGTATCATCGCTACGTGTAACGTTGTTAGTGCAATGACATGCGTACTCGCATTCGAGTATCGGACAGCCATTGCACTTGTGGCAAATACGCTGCTTGTGCGAGCAGACCATGAGAAATGCAAGAATAATGCGTCAACCCAATGGTCAATTCTAGGATGCTCGTCAACCAACACATGTGGTACTTCCCAGTGGCTTGGGACATTCTAAATTTCTAGGGTGAACGTGCAACTATGTTACAGTGGTAGAGTCAAAGTTCGCTGATGTGGCTGCTCTAATATAATTGGATGAAACAAAAGTAATTTTATTTATTTGTCCAACAAACGTTCTAGTTCCATCGCATGATGGCGAAGCATTGGCTCACACGGAAGAATCTCTAATTCGCACGGATCTTCGTACTTCTACTTGAAAGTATTTACGCGTGTTCATGAAGGTGTATTATGTGAATCCCGAGAAGGGGGTGGCATCTGCTAGACGGTAGGAAAAGTTCGATGTCGACACCTCCATTTTCCTACCGTGAAAAGTGAATATAGTTCCCGTGGCCTTTCTGTTAAAAACATCAAAAATACATTTTAAACATTTGTCCAATCCATACAGTACCTTCTACCGGATATAATATGAACATTATCCGGAATACTGCCTTGCAGAGAGATGTGTCGGACGATGCGCAAGGAAGTTCTGCTGCGAGTAAGCAGCAGGAAGAATCACGAGGTGTGGACTACTTACTGCCTTGACGGCCTGACAGTGAAGGTGTTGTCGAAGGAGTAGCCATGGTCATTGTGGTGATTGAAACTACTTCCTGTAGCATAGGCTCTGTCATTACAATCAACAAGCAATGGATACTGACCGGTACTACATAACTACAGTAGGTCAGACCACGAGACTTCATTTTGCATTATCGGAGACCTTGGATGGAATCTACTCGTTCCTTGGACGAGTTCTGCCACAGCTGCCGCACGGTCGCGAGCAATTGCTGCCGATCTCCCGACGACTCGACCCCGTTCGTCCGCGTCAACAGCTCCACGCACGCAAACCGCGCTTCGGGGGTCAAGTCCACGCCATTCGCCATCGCCATCGTCAGAAGTGCTTGGCAGTCATAGTACAAGTCGGCTTGTGCCGACAGCACCAACGCGTTGGACACGGTCGTGGGGTCGAGCGGAAACAGGCCTGGGAACTCGACCATGAGGCTAAAGTACGACAGCGACTCGTCCTGGACGTGCGGTTGGCGTGTCGATCGGACTTGACCAACAGTGCGGAACACGCATGCGACGGCATCGCGGCTCAGCCGTTCGTTGTGCGCCGTCCATTGCCGCAGGAGTCGCTTGGTCGTCGGCAGGTCGACGGCGTCGGCGGCATGGCCCAACGCCTGTTCCACGAGCCTGCAGCTACTGCTGGTGCTGGTTGTCGTCTTGGTGCGGTGGCGCGTCGTGTACTGGGTCATCACTTCGTCTGCCAAGTGCCACGTGCTGGTCCGTCGCAGTGCCACGTAATACAAGGCCGCAAACACCGACTCGTCCACTTGGAGCGCTTCCGTCCACACAAAGCAGCGCCACAATTGCATCGCGTCATCCAGGGTCGACTCGTCTGACGATGCAGGCAGAACCCGCGCTTGCATGGCGGCCGCCCACGCTTTCGGCGCGGCCTTGACGACGCGAGGAAATCGTTCGTACAGGTCGTACAACGTCCCTGACGTCAGAGTCGAGAGGACAGCGGCCATGTCGCGCTCCGAGGCGGCAATGCCGTAGTATTGCATTTCCTGGAGCAGCATGGGCACGACATCCTTAGCCAGTTGCTCATGTGTGGCGGCAATGTGGTGGAGCAACGCGCCACTCCAATGAAACCCGACATGGGTCTCGTCATCTTGGCAGGCCATCACCACATCTCCCGCTACATATGTCCATGTGGAAAACATGGTAGAGACAGAGAGAGATATCAGCGTCAGAATGCCGATTCAATATCAGGCAAAAGAGGAGGACACTTTCTGTAGTACCTTGGTTGGCCGCTTTATACTGGTCAACAAACGCCGAGCGCAGCCGAGGATCGGACGCAGTGGCGACGGCATGGCCGTAGCTCACGTCCAGAAGAGGTAGCCGAGTCAACTGGGCTCTATGGACAAGGGCCATGGCGGCGGCGGAGTGGCCGTGGAGGGCGGCGGCGCTGAGGGCGGCCGACACATGCTGCGTGGACCAGGGAAACACGGCCGCATCGTGGTCGTTAAACAGGGTGTCCCAAACAGAAGAGGCGTCTTCTACCACACGTAGATGAGAGAGAGCTCGCAATGACAAGGAGATAGATGGATGGACGCAAGAGGGTTATATAGGACCTGCGTCGTCGGAAGCTAGCATGGCCATCACCACGTTCAGAGTGGTAGACACCGAAGCAGGGAAGCCCTGGTCGCGCATGTACGACAGAGCGATGGACGACACTCGACCTTGTGTTTTGGGTGTCCTTGCCTCCTTGCAGCTGTCCGAGACCAAATAGTTGCCAACGTCGGGGTCGGTAAGGCCATACTCGGCTTGCATGTTGCGGTACAACTCGACGAGTTGGAGATGGGGGTCGACACCGTTCATGGCGGTGCTGGCACGTGAAGATGATGCTTCTTCAGCTCGGAGAAGCGTGAGGAGGGACCAGAGGACATGCGTGTCGACGGCGAGGGAAGATGCACACGTTCCCGCGTTGTACAGACTCACAATGCGCTTGTGGGTGTCGAGGAGGGGGCCCTCATTGCGAAGGAGGGAAGAAACGACCTGTTCGGACGTAGAAGCGTCGAGGGTTACGTGAGCCGGTTCGATGGCGTCGAGGACGGCGGTCAAGGTGGTCGCATCGTCGTGATGGAGGCAGAGATGAGTCACCGCGTGACTAGCATCCTGCAGGACTTTGCGAGAGACTGCGTGAAGAGGCAACGCTGTCAGCATGTCAACTGCCTGGACGGCGGTCGCCACATCATGCAAGTTGCAGGCAGCAACGAGGACCTGCTGGGCAAAGAGGCTGGTGGTGCGGGGAAGCCAGGCTGCGTCGCGTTCGCCCAAGTACAGAGCGCGGTACAGCACATCCACGACGAGATCGTGTCGTTGGGCAGCATTGAGGTCTCGGGCTTCTTGCCATAACAGGTCTACACGACGGTGAGCCGGCGATGGACTGGGTAGTGCGTTGAGTGAGGTACGTACTTTCATTCGCGTACTTTTGCAGGATTGTCTTCGCATGACCTTCGCGCATGCTGTGCAGTGAAACTTGTTGCTTCTTCCAGATAGGAAACTCGCGTTCGTAATGGAACTGCGCCACGCCCGGAGCATCGGGGTGGACAAGTGATGTATGTTCGTGGATGGTGTCCTGCAGACGAGAGATGTACGCGGCGTTCGCTGCAGAAGACGTAGATACATGTTGCATTAGCATTGTCGCCAATGGATGTCGCTTCCATGGACAAAATGCAGCATGAAGAACCTTGGAGTGCCGCCGCCACATGACGACCCTCACGCGTGTCCCTTTCCCAACCACTTTGGAGATTTGCTACGAGAGTTTGATTCGCTAAAATGTATCCAATTAAACGTCATGGAAACATCTGATTCGCTACTGCTTTATCATTGCAAGAGGCGTTTTTGTCGGCAGAAAGGAGGTGCGCGCCTTCGTGGAAATCTTAGTGTCATGGGCGGTCCATCTTGTCCTGATGCACCGGACTGCGCATGCCGAACCATGTCCTTCTCATGCATTCACGTGCTACATGTCGGTAGTAGCGTGCACATGGACGGACGGCGGCCTACAGTACCCATGGAACGGCAGGGTAGGATCGAATGTTTGGTCGGGTGTCTGTTTCATGGAAAAGTCAAGTTGGGGTAATAATGGAGCGGCAGAGTATTTTATTCCAATGAACATACATTCCGATACAAAAACCAAGAAATGAGGAGCCAGACAAATTAAATTACAGCCGCACAGTGGGCTGCTCATTTTCCTTGATCACATTGCGGGGACAGATCCTTCAAGATGCGCTCGGCTGCGTCACGCCGCTACCTCTGGAAGCTGCCGATCATCTATCTCGTGGTGCATATGCTTGACGGGGTGTCCGGTCGAAGCGATCAGAGTGCGGGTGTAGGTACAGAGATCCTTCTCCCGACGCCGCCTGGCCGAGAAAGGGCAGTTCTCCTCGTGGGTCAGATGAGCGGACAACTGATTGCGTTCGATGCATGGACAGGGGAAATCATCAACTCGATCGACTCTGGAGGGGCCCTCGTGACGAATTGCCGCAACGATATCATGCAAGATCTGCATCCCGACGGCAGCACGACGACCTCGCTTCAGTCCACCACCACGCGGCAACAGACTCGTGTAACAACTACGTCGTTGCAGACGACGACGACCGAAGCGTTCGACCAGCACAACTTTGCACCCACAATGGACGGTCGACTGTACCACATCAGCAAGCACGACGGGGAATGGAAGGAAGTGTTGTTGTCGACGTCGCAGCTATTGCAGGCGAAGAAGCCAGTGCGCGCCAAGGGTAACCCGGAGCTCGAAAACGTGGTGTTTGTCGCGGAGAAGAAGCAGCGTTTGTACACATTTGACGCCGACACGGGTCAGATGTATCCGTTCTTCTCGGCCGATGCCGCCGCGGCCGCCGCCACAGGCCCATCTTCAACTGGTGAACAGTCGACGGTGTTGATGGGTCGCGTGGACGTCACGACCAAGATGGTCAACCTCCATGACGTGTTGGATTACAAATGCGTAACTGTGTCCGAATACTTTATCCAGTTCGCCGCGACGGCGCAGTGCAACTTGGACACGGACGACGAGAACAGCGGTCCATGGATCGAGCTCGAGGTGTTGGCCGAGTCGAACGTGGTGTCTTTGGCCGGCTACGATCCATCGTCCCGTCGGATTCTGTGGAAGTGGAACTCGCATGTTGATCTCACGATGGTGTACGGGGTGCTGCCCAAGCAAGGCGTCAAATTTTTTCAGTGGAACGTGACGTCTGGCCTCGACCATGCAACGACTCAAACCATCGACGACGACGAAGTTCCGTCCAGCTGCCCCACGCCGCCTCCCCTGATCCCGACCACCACGTCGCCCCCCCGCGACCCCACGTCGTCCGCCGTCACCGTGTCCCGGTCCCCTCGACCCAACTTGCTCTACCGGCACATTGACGGCCAGCCATACTTGCTTCCGTCCCCAACGGAAGCATCGTCTAAGCATGTCGCGTCTCTGCCCAACGGCACCAACTCGGTCGTTGTCAAGCGCCATCAACAGCAACGGCCGTGGAATTTCAAAACCGTCGAAATCGACGGCGAAAAGGGCGTCGTGCTCACGTCCACACACGTGGCCGGCATCGTCTTGGCCGTGGCCGTGGTCGTGATGCTCGTGGCGTACGTGTTTTACCGCAAGGGGCTGATCGCCAAGCCCGAACCACATGACGACGTGCCGCCGTCGCCGCTCCCCGCGACCCCGCCGTCGACCCCCGTCCTGTCCCCACGCCCCGAGCCCGAATCGAGTCCGAAGAGCCCCATCAGTGCCGGTAGCCCCAAGAGCCCGTCGTTGCATCGCCACAAGACGGGCCTCGAGCACCTCCTGCGCATGGCCTCGCCTGCGAAAATGCATCGCTCGCTATCGTTTGGCGGGTTTTCCCACGCCCCACCCCCCCATCGCCCCAACGCCCACCACCATCCTCACAACAATGGCACGTCGCCGAAGGCGGAATGGAAACAACCCCCCGTGTTGCGTCTGTCGGATCTGAATGCCGACGACTCGGGGGAGGACTCGACCCAAAGCGGCGGCGTGGACGTTGCTGTCACCCCAACACTAAGCCCATCAACAACCTTGTCGCAGCCCGTGACCTCCGCCGCCACGGAAGAATTCAGCAAAATCCTGCCATACATTTGCCGCGGCCGGTTTGCCAACGAATTTGAAGAGCTGTCGACGTTGGGCAAAGGTGGGTTTGGCCAAGTTATGCTCGCCGAAAATCGGCTGGACGGACGCCAGTACGCGGTCAAGCGCATTGGACTGAGCCTGCGCAACCAAACCAAGCCCACGCTGGAAAAGGTAGATTTGTATGTATACCCCCCTGAAAACAAGCCCGTATGTGACACGGTGATTTGTAATAGTTTTTACGCGAAGTCAAGATCCTGGCGCGGCTCGACCATACGTACATTGTGCGGTACTACCAGGTGTGTGGACGCTCGCGAAGTGCATGTACTCGATAGCTCAATATGGCTGGTCAATAGGCGTGGCTTGAAGAGCTGGGGGAGGACGAGGTGGTGCCGGCGATGAGCGACGCCGCTTCGTACATGACGACCCGCACACGTCGGTACGGCCCGACATCATCCGTGTACTCGGCGCGCAACATTCTGCAGCATCGGTCGTCGGGCGAAGCCAGTTTCGACGAGGATGGCGCAGATTCGCTGTACGCCCCTCGTCATCGGTTCCGTAGCCATCCTGACGACGACGGTGACGAAAATGGTGACGACGACAACGATGACGACGGAGGGTTTACGTGGGATCGTGGTGAAGACAACGAGTCGATGGAGCAATGGTCCGAGCAAGACTTGTACGATGACACGGTGAGCGCCGCCCGACAACTAGAGTCCACGGCGAGCACTCGACGCCACCAACGCCGACATAGCACGAAGGGAACGAACGCAGGTGCGACGCGCATCGACCATTGGCTATACATTCAGATGCAGTACTGCTCCGAGCAGTGCCTCGCCGACGTGCTGTTGGCCCCCGGCCGTCGCAACTACAGCCACATGCTGGAAATGTTTTACCAAATTGCGAGTGCATTGGAGCACGTGCATTCGCTCGGGTTGATTCATCGCGACTTGAAGCCCCAAAACATCTTTGTCATGGACAGCGACACGATCAAGCTGGGCGACTTTGGCTTGTCCAGGTATGCCGGGTCACCTCCTTCTTCGTCGGAGACGGCCTCCCACGACCCACCGATTTCGCTGGCCAAACAAGACGAGTCGTCAACGTGGAGCGTCGAAGATGAAAAGACCGCCGGCGTCGGCACCTACTTGTACGCGAGCCCCGAGCAAATCTCGGGCGAAACGTACAACGCCAAGGCGGACCTGTATTCGCTCGGATTGATCTTGTTTGAAATGATGCACGAACCATTTGGCACGACCATGGAGCGCGTGGTGACCCTGCGCAACCTCCGCGACGGACACCTGCCGTCTGCGACGTGGCTCCACGACCATCCCCCCGTCGTGGCCATGGTGCTGTCGCTTGTGACAGCGTGCCCGTCTGACCGGCCGACCGCGTTCGACGTTGTTGCATGGTGCCAGACCCAACTGCACATGAAGTCGACCAAGAACGGGGTGGTTGGGTCATTATTGAGCGGCGGCAACAGCCACCACCTGCACCAGAACGCCACCCACGACGAAAACGTACACGTGCTGCAAGTGGAGGCCGTGGAATGGGACAACAGCACCGTGTGCCACAACTTGCTCCTGGCGCTATGCGACGTGGTTCGGGCCATGACGTCAGTGGTGATCGTCGCGTGCGGGCTGAAGCAACACCTGAGCCACGGCCAAGTGCTCGAGTTCACGTTGCATGTCGAGACCAACCAAGTGCTGGCCCAAGTCCAAGACGCCATCGTCGCGTTTGAAGGCGTCAAGCACGTCGAGTTGTTGAGTTAGATGTACCAACAGACAACCAAATAGTATATTAATTTACAAGTAATCAGTGACAGAATATATAGTTCGAAGGACGTTTGGCGGCGACGGACCAGGGCTAGGACGTACACGCCACATGGGCAAACGAAGATGACGAGGGATACGCGTAAGCCGGTCGTTTGGGAGGAAGTCCGAAGTTGGTGTAGTCGCCATCAGCGTCCGCGCGAACTGGATACTGGTGGTAGTGGGACGTCATGTCCGCGTGGGATCGCTTGGTCGGATGGCGGAGATGATCCGACGAGTACCCGCAGGAGCGTTGACGCGCACGCTGTAATGCGCACTGCACGTGATGTCGCTCCTTGGACAAATACGCAAGGACATCGTCTCGGTTCGAGGCGCGGGCACGGACGTCAACGTGCATGCGGTGGGCAAACTCGTAGTACGTCGCGCGTTCCCCCGTCTTTTGTTTGACAAAGTACGCATATCGCGACACGGCTTCGTTCAGGAACGTCAAGTGGTGCGGGTCTCGCGCCGTGGATGCTTGCATTCGACCGGAAAGGACGTCGACGGCGTCCAGTTGGTCCAGCAGATGCGCGATCGCTTCGACTCGCATGGCAAACCAAGCAAATCCAAGAGTGTGCTTTTGGAAATTCTGTGACGGGTGCAGGATTTACACACACTCTGAAGTCAACAAAGTGATGGTCTTCGTACGAGGACTATTCGCTGGCCACTTTACAACCAGCCTCCCAGACCATTCCGGTCGCTGTGTACCAGTACCTGTCATGATGCTCTCATCGCATCACACCTTCACGCAGGATACCGGTATATTTTTCTAGTTTTAATTTGTTATATTTTGATATTTTAGAGGAAACTATTACTAGTATTATATTAATATAATAGTACTCCGGAGTAATACTCTTCAGACAATTTATTCCAAAAATCACGCGTAATTCGGATAGGACAATTTTATCCGGATGTTCACCATTTCCCACCCAAAGTGTTCCTGGTCAGTATGAAGCGTTCACGGGTGGACATCGGCTTGTCGAAGGAGCAATATGCGGATGACGAATCCAAGGATGAAGTGACACACGGATTTGGCCAGCATGCAAAGGCGTCGGATGAAGTGATGCGCGGTCGACGGGTCGTCAAAGCCGTCGTGGCGTCCACACGCTTGACGGAACTCAAGCGCCACACATATGCGTTAAATCAGAGCTTTTACCAAGGCATCAAGCTGCAATCGTCGCAGAATGCCAAGGAATCGTGGCTCGAAAACATGAAGGAGTACTTGTCTTACGCGCAGGAGATCGACGGTCGATACGGCGACCACCGCGGCGTTTTGTTGACGTTCGGGAGCGGCGATTGCGGCCAGCTCGGCCACGGCGTCGAGGAAGACATCGACATGTGCGTCAAATTCCCTCGACCAGTTCAAGCGCTTTCCATGCATCGCATCGCACGAGTTGCATGCGGGGGCTTGCACACGATGGCACTGACGCACGAAGGCTCCGTGTTCACATGGGGCTGCAACGACGACGGCGCGCTCGGTCGCATTGGCGACGAGAACCTGCCGGGTCAAGTGACTGGGTTTCCCGAGGGCACGACCATCGTGACCGTACGTCTCTCGTTGCTCTAGAACTTCTTCTTCAACGTGTTGCTTAGATTGTCGGCGGCGATTGCCATACGACCGCGGTGGCCGTGGACGGCTCTGTGTTTACATGGGGCTCGTACAAGGACAAGGAAGGAAAGTTGTGGTGTGACGGGCCATCTCCGAACGACACGTTCAAGAAAAAGCAGGTAAAACGTCCACCGGTGCTCGCACATCCTTGCTAAGCCCTCACCACGTGGGTAGTTGACGCCATACTTGGTGCCAACGTTGGCCAACGTTGTGGATGTGAAGAGCGGCAGCAGCCACAACCTGGCGCGGTGTGCCGACGGCCACGTGTACTCGTGGGGGCTGGGGGAGATGGGCAACCTGGGGCGACCCGTCTCAACCGAGATCCGCGACGCCCACGGCGAGTACAAGCTCTCGGTGGTGTTCAACGACCACTTGACGCCGCAACTGGTCAAGCTCAACGGAAAGCCGTTCGGGTGCAAGGCCCTCGGCGCAGGCTCGTACCATTCGCTGTTCGTGGCCAATGATTCCGGCGGTATTTACAGCTGCGGCCTGAACAACTATGGCCAGTTGGGGCTCGGCCACGATGTCAACCAGACCGAGCTGCAGCTGGTGGAAGCCCTTGGCTCCAAGAACGGACTGTTCGTGGAAGGGGGGACCCATCATTCCGTGGTGCTAGTGACCGACGGCACGCTGTATACGTTTGGTCGGGGGGATAGCGGACAGCTAGGGACGCTCGACGATCCCGGCACTGGAGCGTTCAAAGACAGGTACTATGACCTAACTGATTTGAATGTCGTTCACTTCAAGTGGGACGTTGTTACTTGTGTGTCCAAATATATTGTTTGATTTTTCTTTAGCATTGACGTGTCTGAGCAGTATTTCTTCGTGTTTGGAGTATAAATGACACTATTTTGTGTGTCGGACCTGTGTATTGAGTGGGTTTTGTGCAAGCTGTGATTGGCTACTTTGGCAAATGTATATATATATTATTGCTGAATGCGGCGAGACTTGGGATATATATATATCTATATTGTAGCCCGCAAGAAATCAAAGTACCCGGCGTCACGGGGTTCCGAGCGGTCGCGTGCGGGTCCAACCACGCCCTTGCCGTGACGGACCAAGATGCGATCTACTCGTGGGGATATGGAGACATGCTCGCTCTCGGCAACGGCGTCGAGAAGGACGAGCTCAAGCCGCGCCGCATCGATTGGACCAAGACCAAGTTTGGCGCCGCCAAGATCTTACAAGTGGCGGCCGGGGGACAGCATAGTGCTGTGGTGGCGGAAAAGGCGACGACGACGTAGGTGCAGCACTACTGTAGGACCAATTTACAAAGGGAAACTTCGAGTGCGGAGGTGGAATAATGAACAGGAAAAACCTGGTCTTACAGTTATTGTCCTTTTCAGTCAAATTTGCCTATTTTGGAGGATTGAGGAAATCGCCAACTAATCGAGCAAAGGAGTATGATTGGCTATAAAGAATGAAGGTTGAAAAATGATTGGCTCAAAATATTGAATGATGCTTTGCAGATACCTTTTTATATGAAATTTCGAAGGTCCGGCGGTTGTTCGGCGGTTGATTCAACCAATCGCCGGAGGAAATTTTGAGTAAAACACACAATATTATAGTCGAAAAAAAGAGATCGTTTTTTGGAGGTTTTGATTTTGTGGCAGTCGATCGTATATCCGGATGACGTTAAAACAGAAAAACGTGCTTTCTGGAAAAGATCGTCATTCTGGGCCATTGTAATCAAATTGGGGAGGAACGACGGACGACTCAATGGCGGCCGACCCAAACTGCGCGGATCCTGTATGTCATTCCAAGACCGACATGTTCCGGACTGGTGTCTTGGGCAAGAAGAAGGTCAAGAAGGAAACGAACGCTGCTGCGAACACATCTGCGGCTCCTGTGGAGTGCCCACTTGATCGCGAAGAGTTGGGTCGTGCGACGTGGGGGTTGGTGAGGAGTCGTCCGCACGTTCTACCATGTCGTGGCTGATGGCGGGTTGTATACGTACCTAGTTGCATACCATGGCAGCGTACTTTCCCGAGAAGCCATCCGACGCGATGAAGGCACATGCGACGTCGTTCGTCCACGCGTTGGCCGACTTGTATCCGTGCAAACATTGCGCCGTGGACTTTCAAGAGTCGATCGTGGCGATTCCTCCTCGGTAGTTTTGTACTTGCGAAACAACAGCGTCTGTTCATTAGTAGTATTCGACTGTAGCGTGAACTCGCGCGTTGACTTTTCCTTGTGGATGTGCGAGCAACACAACCGCGTGACGACCAAACTGGCCAAGAAGCCATTCCCGTGCACCATGGACGCGCTGGACAAGCGGTGGAAGACGGGGGACCCCTCCTGCTCGGCCAAACGACAAGACGAAGCCACGAGCCAAGAGTCGCTCGGCCAAGACGCCGACGACGAGTAAACACCGCCAAGCCTTGACACATAGCACAAATTAACATACTGACGTGCTGCTGCTGCTATGGTTGTTGCAATATGATATTGCTGCTAGCGTTACACGTTTCATCTACCTCGTAGTATACTAGTATGTTAAAATAGTTCCCTTGTACATATGCCATACGCACACAAGAAGGCAGCGTTGGATGTAGTTACGGTAGTTATCGTTATCTCGAAGCCACGACCGGCAACCCTGCTCCGCACCGAAACCTCGCTATCGTCAACATGCGCTGCTCAACTGGTCCATGCAGCTCAAGTGACACGCGGAGTTCTTGCTTAAGCCAGTGATGCTCGATTGCATTGCCAGCTCCATCATTCCTCGTTGCACCGTCCATTCGTCCAGTTGCACACGAGCTTGCTTGACGGTTTCGACGAGCAAAATCCAAACTCCAAAACATGATTTGATTGGCTCAAGAAGGGATATAGTGGGCAATGATTGGCTGGCCTTGCAATTGCATTGTCCAATCCCACACGTGCAATTTTGGTTGATCCGCCGGCCAAGCAGGTGCGGCGTGGATTCATTGTGCATCCATCGGCGCAGCACGTCCCTTGCACATGCTAGTTTGGCGATCCCGTCCTCTCACGAGATCCAAGCTTTTACTCGCTGTTCCTCGTCGTTTCTTCACAGACGACGCCTCATCACCGCCGTCAACTCCCAGACCACCACTTCCACTCACGTCCCTTGCCGCCATGGACGTTACCCGCCACAACTTTGCCGAAGCGTTGGTGGATCTTGAAAAGCAGCTCGCGTTGCCGTCCTGTCGGTTCGTCGCGATCGACACTGAATTCACAGGGCTGACGCCGTCCGAGTTTACGCGGGAAAAGGTCATCGACACGCTCGAAGAGCGATACGCCAAGGTCCGGTCGTCTGGCGAGAACTTCCTCATCACCCAATTCGGCGTGGCGCTCGTGCATGTCGCCGACTCGATCGACGTTGAAGATGAGGCCAAGACGTGGATCTCATGCTGGAACTTTTACGTGTTTCCTCGGCCATATCAGAACGTCGACGCGCGCTTCCTCTGCCAAGCGTCGTCCATGCAGTTCATGGCCGAGCACGGGTTCGACTTCAACAAATTCATCCGCGACGGGATTCCGTACCTGTCGCGCAAGTCCGAGCTGAGTGTGCGCCGCAGCCACGAGAAGTCGATCGCGAACCTCGGCAAGTCGCCGCCCGAGAAGATCACTGTCGGCCGCCACTTTGACAAGCTCTTCTTGACCGAGACAGTCGAGCGCATCGACACGTGGCTCGCCGACTCTGCGTCCGCCGACGCCAGTTCGCCCGCCGAGCTGTTCATTTCCGCGCGCAACTCGTTCCGTCGGCTGCTCGTGCTCCACGCGGCGCGGTTCCTGTCGACCCATCCCGACGCCAAGTCGCTGTACATGGAGACCAACGACAACGGCGTGCGCCTCATCCGCACGTCGTCGGCCGTCGAGCGCGATTCGCTCAAGAAGCGCAAGATCGACGCCATGAACCAAGACGTTGAAGCCGCCATCGGGTTCTCCAAGGTCATCCAGCTGCTAGGCAAGTCCAACAAACCCGTGGTGGGTCACAACTGCCTCCTGGATTTTGTCTACTTGTTCCACCAGTTTGTGGGGCCGCTGCCGCCCACCCTCGTGCAATTCAAGCTCCAGCTCGGCAAGGCGTTCCCCGCCATCTTCGACACCAAGCACCTCGCCATGATGTCCCCAGTCCGCGACCAGTTCGAGTCGACGTCGCTGTCTGCCATGTTTGAGTACATGCGGGACCACCTCGCCCTCGATGTGTCGACACTGGTCAGCCCAGACACGTCCAGCTCGTACCACCACGCGCTCAAGAAGCCGTCCGCTGACGCCGCCGCCATGCCATGCCACGAAGCCGGCTTCGACGCGCTCATGACCGCCATCGTCCACCTTGGCTTCACATCGCTCTCGGCCAACGGATGGTCCACGGACCTCCCCCTCGACCTGCGCACGGACTTTCGGAACCTGTCCTTGTACGAGAACCGCATCAACCTCATGGTAGTGGATCGTCCATCGTATTTAGACGTGGGCGACGTCGACCAAGAGCTGGACCGGCGACATGTGTACGTGTTGTCGGGGGACGCGGCGGCGCTCAAGGAGGCCCGTCCCGACGACATGTTTGCCGCGTCGCGTGTGAATCGGGTGGTCCGGGAAGACAAGGAAACGTACGTGTTCCTGTCGGAACCCGTCCAAGGCGACCTCCCCACACACCCACACCTCGTGGTTTCTCCGTTTGCAGAGTACATCAAAGCCACTGCGAAGAAGAATGAACCCAAGTACGACGACCAAGACAAGGCCGACGACGCTGCTCCGCCCGCCCGATGGTGCACGATTCAATAAACGCTAGACATGCCATTCATGATTGATGTCCAGTCTGTTGTTGTTCACAGTCAGTGTATGTACAGGATTGACTTGCTAACGTTATGTCATGTGAAGTTGTTTGTGTGCTGGTTAGTTAGCAACAGATATATGTAGTTGTATGGTGAGTGCCTGCACCTAAGAAATGTTCAAGTTGCAGTTTGGTTCAACACTTGCACTTTGAGTTCGAACTTGTGGCTGGTGACTTTGCATACAGTATTATTCTCTTGAGAGTCATTTCATCACTTGATATATCCTATTTAATCTTGTACTCACTATACTATACAACGATGATTATATAAATGGTTTTGCCCTATGCAGACGGGTCAAACGTTTGGATTGGCAGAAAATTGACATGACGTGATTTGATTGGGCTCAGGCGGTTCTTTAATCGATAGTCGATTCTCCTGAGGGCTCCAGTTTCGAATCGATTTGAAGATACTGTCAGTAAAAAAACATGTGCCATGTACTACGTAGTATTGTGCTTTCGTGTTGTGGTTTCTCGTTGGAATTTAAATCGATTTGATTGGCTACCTCAGATGAGCTCAAAATTATTAGCCAATCAAAACCCTCTCAATCCCTCTTAATAAAATTCAACCAATCAAATCGATTGTGCACCGGTCAGCGCGATTCGATTGCACCCCCTCCCCAAATTCGTATCAAATCGACAATAGTATAATATTAATAATCGTAAAACCAACAAAATACAGTCGAGTTGGTACGCCTTCAACAAACTGGTAATATTACTTTAGAGACCGTGCCAAAACACGGCTCTACAATCGCCTGGGCGCACCGGAGAAGTCAACATACTCTTCGAATCGATCGATCCCTTGATGGGACGCGTCGCGGGCACGAAGATGGTTTACTTCTTCTTGCCGGCCGCGGCCTTGCCCTTGCCACCAGCTTCCTTCTTAATCACGGAGTGGATGACACCGACGGCCACGGTCTGACGCATGTCACGCACAGCGAAACGGCCAAGGGGAGGGTATTCTTGGAAAGATTCGACGGTCATGCCCTTGGTGGGTTCCAAGATGACGAGGCAGGCGTCGCCCGACTTGACGAACTTGGGGTTCTCTTCGAGCACCTTACCCGAACGACGATCCATCTTTTGGGTGATTTCCTTGAACTTGCACGCAACGTGGGCGGTGTGGCAATCCAACACGGGCGAGTACCCGTTGCCGATTTGGCCAGGGTGGTTCAACACGATCACTTGGGCCGTGAAGGTTTCCGTGCCCTTGGCGGGGTCGTTCTTGGAGTCCGACGCGACAAACCCGCGGCGCAAGTCCTTGACGGCAACGTTCTTGACGTTGAATCCGACGTTGTCACCAGGGGTGGCTTCGGGCAAGGATTCGTGGTGCATTTCCACCGACTTGACTTCCGTCGTGAGGCCCGAAGGACCGAAGGTCACGACCATACCGGGCTTCAACACACCGGTTTCGACGCGACCGACCGGGACCGTGCCAATACCGCCGATCTTGTACACATCTTGGAGGGGCAGGCGGAGGGGCTTGTCGGTGGGGCGCTTGGGGGGGTTCAAGCCGTCGAGGGCTTCCAAGAGGTAAGGACCCTTGTACCAGGCCATGTTGGGCGAGCGCTCGATCATGTTGTCGCCTTCCCAGCCGGAGATGGGCACGAAGGGGATCTTGGCGGGCTTGTACCCGACCTTCTTCAAGTAGTTGGTCACTTCTTCCTTGATTTCGTTGTAACGGCCTTCGCCGTACATAACGGAGGAGTCGTCCATCTTGTTGATGGCCACGATCATTTGGCGCACACCCAAGGTGAAAGCCAACAAGGCGTGCTCGCGCGTTTGGCCTTCCTTGGAGATACCGGCTTCGAACTCACCGACACCCGAGGCGACGACCAAAATGGCGGCATCGGCTTGCGAGGTACCGGTAATCATGTTCTTGATGAAATCACGATGGCCAGGGGCATCAATGACCGTGAAGAAGAACTTGGGGGATTCGAACTTCCACAAGGCGATGTCGATCGTGATACCACGTTCGCGTTCGGCCTTCAAGTTATCCAACACCCAGGCGTACTTGAACGAGGTCTTGCCGAGTTCGGCAGCTTCCTTCTCGAACTTTTCGATGGTACGCTTGTCGATACCACCGCACTTGTAGATCAAGTGACCGGTGGTGGTGGACTTACCGGCATCGACGTGTCCGATGACGACCAAAGAGATATGGGTCTTTTCTTTAGGCATGTTGAATTCCTATGGACAATCATCATCAGCATTGCTCGCGTTCTTGCATCATCCTTGTTGGATGCGCACAGAGCGGCGACGGACGCACCTTTTGATCTGCAACGAAAAATGGAGAATGAGCTCCTAGATCCGAATCAAAGGGATATACTATACAAATTCCAAGACAAATCTCCTTGCGACGAAGGCCGCATATTGGATGGCTTGCATTCTCCTCCACTTCTTTTAACCCGATCCCTATGTAATTCCACCAATCGTTGGCCTGGATTCGGCGAATTTTGAACCACCAATCACACCGTTTTATTTGCCGGAACTTCAATCGACCTGATTTTTGTATACTTAATGGGGTTGATTCGAACGATAACAAAATTAGGGGGACCCATCCTTTTTCGCAGCTGAAACCGATTGTGTAACCGACCCGTCAAAAGTAGTTTGAGAAGATTTCGAGAAAATCGGCGCAAGTCGGTGAACGTGTTGCTTTTGCGCCAAGATTGCTTGGGATGGACGTTGCCAAATCGGCTTCGACATGTGCACGGGGCCGTCAAGATCGAGGTAGAGTGACTGTGCTATATTCGGTGAGTTAACTAGTTAGTATATAAACCCAAGGGGGGCTACGTATTGTAGTAACGTTGAGAAATTTGGCGTTGTTGTCGCTGGCAAATGGTGGTTTAGCTGGAAAAGATATGTCGAAGTGAGGGTATGGCCCTGTCTGTTGTTGACGTTCATGGTGACGTTGCTCACACAGCTCGGGTTCAAGAGATAGCCGACAGCTTAGCATGACGCATGTTGGAAGTGGGGAGAGAACCTTCGCGTGGTAGGTAGTGTGGGCCTTCTAGGGCATATTCCCACTAAGCTCCACTATAGTGTTAACATTATTACCGAAGTTGTAGTGTTCAACATTTGAAATGGACTCGTAACCATATTTGCGTTTTATTGGAATGTAGCCGAAGGGTAGCCGGCTACCCTTCGGCTACATTTCTGCTGTATGGCGGAACGTTGTCATGCGGAATATTAGCGCTTTGTGATACCTGCATGTGAGCATTAGAACTGTACGGCATGCGTGCCAACCGCAGTAAGCTCCTGCCACCATGAGGCCAATAACGTTGCTTAGGCGGTTGACCTTAACATCAAATCATGGAAGTTCTACATATTAACTTGAACCCTGAACGTAAGGGCATGGATCTCATGGCATCAAGCAATAGGGGGCGTATGGGTTGCCCTCGTTCCTAAGGGATCTCTGAGCGGACTAATGCAGTTAACCCTCTACATCTCATGAAGTTCACGGGGGTCGGGCTGGCCAACGTGCCGACGCTGATCGCCCTAAGCTCGAAGCATCGTCAGGCCTTCACGACCAACATGCAGCACTGCATCACATCATTTCAAATTGGCTAGCGATTGCAACCGCACGTTTCAACGACGGCGTTCTTTCATTGCAGAATATTAGGCCGTCAAATAAAAATCACTAGAAATTCACTTGAATTTTGTATGTCATGTCGTCCGTCCCATTTCCATTGAAAGGTTTCCTTGAACCCCAGTTCAAACGGACCAATCATATCGCGCCAAAGATTTGCACACCTCCGAGCAATAACGCTGGAATGATGTTTTGAAGGCGAAGAGGTACAGGCCAATGAAATGGCTTCGTCGCCAAAATACTGGCATATAATTGGATTAGTTTGATTTTCCTGTGTAATCTCGATATTTTTCCGCCAATGAACGTGCGGGCCGACCGAGTTGCGTTTCAAATATTCGAAGGGCACCAAACGGTAAGGCTGGGGTCAATAACCAAATAGCCACCACCATGAGCACTCGCAGCGGCCGCAACGTGACCAAAGTCGAGCGATTCGACCCCACGGATAAGAAGCGCAACATCGACAACTCGAGCGAGGAAGAAGATGAGCCCAAGGTGACCAAGAAGGTCAAGAAGACTGCCGTGGCCGCCAAGAAGGCCCCCAAGCGCAAGGTATCCAAGGAAAACGCCGACGGTACCCCCAAGGAAAAGCGCCCGTTGACTGCGTACTTCTTGTTCATGGCTGAAGAACGCCCGATCTTGGTCAAGGAACAACCTGACTTGGGGGCCAAGGAAGTGATCTCGGAATTGGGTGCACGGTGGAAGGCCCTCCCGGAGGCGAAGAAGGCTAAGTTCAACGCCGCCGCCGCCAAGGCCAAGGCCGAATATGTCGCAAAGAAGGAAGCGGCCCCTTCCGCTGACAAGCCCAAGAAGTCCAAGAAGTAAACTAGCGTCGACAGTTATGTGTGACTTTTCATTTCATTGCTTCGTATTAATATGATTACCATCCCTTTCAGTGTACGTACACAACACATGTTCCCGAGTTGACGTTTAGCGATTGGAATTGTTGCTGATTTCGTCTGTCGTGTGGCGCCGGTCTGTAGAGACCGGCGATGGGCGGCCGGAATAACTAGTCTCGCTCGATGGCGCCAACTTGGTGGCGTCCATGAGAAGTCTTTTCATGGACACAGGCGATCGTCGAATATCATCTGCGTTCAAGGGCATCATCGTCGGCCCCTTGTCGCCACGGTACTCTGACAGATGCTTGTGCTGCTTGGCTGTGATGACCCCCCATTCTGCCTTCGACAAGTTGCGCACAGTGCGGGCATTCTGCATCTGGTATCGAATGTTCTTGCCAAATACGCCACCAACCGAGTTGTGGTTGTCCATCGACGTGCAGGACTCGACGTCGCCGTCGTCGTCGCCATCCATGATGGGGTCGCACGAGAAGGGATCGTTCGTCGCCATCTCGTACACCGTAGACGATCGCCGCATCAGCGCGCTGGTCATAGACGCCAACTTGCCATCTGTCGCGGCGACAGTCGCTGCCGCACCGTCAGCGGGCTACAGACACACACACACACATATGTACAATGGGCGGTACACAGTGATTATTGACATTGGGAGATGGTGTACCCTGTATCGGTCGGACTCTTGGACGAACTGCGCACAAAAGACACAGATGCGCACCATATCGTAGCAGGTGGGAGGTCGGGCGCGAGTTGGATTGAGCTCCTTCATGTGCGGGTCCCACGACCGCCGCAGGTCCATCACGGCTTTGTACGGCACTTGGTGCGGAAGGTTCTGCTTTTGAAACGGATGCAGACACAGGGTGCACGTGAGGACGGCGCGCTCCTTCGGCCGCGGCGGAATGGTCTTGCCGATGCCTTGATGTTTGAGCACCATCTCGTACGTGTTGTGCACGTGGAGCTCTTCTTGGACATGTGCGAGGCCTCGGCGGACTTGGCGCATGCGAACGTCGTCGGATATCCACTGAGACGGCGCGGCGGTGGTTTCCACGATGGACGACGACGACGAGCAACATGGCGACGGAGCTGGCGCGATCTTGTTGATTGCGGATGGTGATGCGCCAAGCAAGATTTCTTTCTTGGCTGCCTCGATCGCTTTGAGCTGTGGCAACGACGCTCGGGGTTCCCGCTGTTTCAAATTCATGTACTTGAGTAGCCGCATGTCGCCCCCGTCGAGTTGGTCGTTGGTCGGGCTGCGCCGATGATGGTGGTGGTCTTGGCCTCGTGTTGGAGTGGCTAATACACTCCGCCCTAACGTGGGTGTGGAGGTGGACGTGGCTACTACGGCCGCCGACGCCGATTTCGGTCGCAGTGACGGCGACGACGCGGACGACGGCAGATGGCCGTAGTTGTCTGGCAGAACAGTGGAGGTCCGACAGTTTGTCTTTGGCGTGATGCGAACGACAGATGGAGTGGTGGCGCGAAGCCGGGTCTGCCTTTCAATGACGCCGACGTGCACGAGTGCCGACAGCGTCGACTCGTGTGGGTATTCATGCAGGAGGCCATGGATTCCAATGGCGTGGGTCATGTCGTACCACACGTCGGGGGATGCAGACACGGCCTTGGCCACGAGTTCCTTGGAGAACGCTGCCAACGTGTCGTACATCCCATGGTGCTTGAGATGGTCTTGCACCAACAGCAACGTGAACGCCGCCGCCGTCGCCGTGTCCATGGACAAGTTTGGTCAATGTACGGTTTCACGTTGTAACTGCCATCTTACGGTACGTTTGACAACCCTCCCATCCGACCAGTGCTGTCATGGCGGCATCGCGACCAAGGTCGGCTGCCAAAAAGTCGGTGCTTGCAACCACAGGCTGCAGGCTCCTTGCTTCCATCGAGCCAGTAGACCGAAATGCGGCGGAAGGCCGAAGGTGTGACCTGATCATAATCCTTCATTGATGGATACCAACCAAAGTGTCTTGTAGAAGAGTGGACGACACCCCGTCGTTGGAAGACGCTAGGCGACTCGTGGACGAAGAGAGGCGGCGCACGACGACGGACACGCTGCAAAAGTTCATCCTCGACGCCAAGTTCTTGTTCCGAAATGGCGGGTTTGGGCTCTCCCAGAATGAAAGTTGCATCCAACGGATCACCGCACTTGGTCGGTCCAAGGTCACGGACGTCAACCTATCGCATATGCACCTGAGCGACCTCCTCGTCGAGTCGTTGGCCAATTACCTAAGCACTCCGTCGTGCATCGTTGTGTCGCTCAAGTACACCACCACGATTGAACGACTGAACGAACGAACGACGGTCGTGTGTTCGTCTTGATAGTGTGGCCTGCACCAAGATCGTCCCTAGCGCCGTGCTGCGGCTTGCGGCGGCGTGTGGCCCCAAGGTGCAGTACTTCACAGCCTCCCGCACCACTCTGCCCACTTCTGTGGTACGATCCAAGCGTGTGGTGCTGCCACGTGTGGCCGCCGACCATCTCGACGCGGCCGCGATCGCAGCGTTTGTAGGCGGCAGGAAGAAGCCGTTGGTTGAGGTACTCTAAAATGGCGAGTGATGCAACAACAGTGATTCATTCATTTGATGCGCTCAAGGTCCTCGATGTGAGTGGCAACGACATCACAGGTCCAGACGACCGACGAAACTTGTTTGGAGGGCTCGAGCTCCTCGCCAACGCCGTGGCAAAGTGCCCCAAACTCACTCGTGTCATGTGCGAAGACGATGGCACCGTCGTTGGGAATGATGATGTGTACTTGTATGCAGGTTGAACCACGTGCATCTTCGGTCGGATGGGTTTGTGTTGCTGGCGTTGGGGCTACAGCACACCACGTCCATTCATCACTTGGAAGTGGGTGGGAACGCCATGCAAACCAACGTGTCCAATCAAGTGTGTTACAACGGCGTCGACTCGCTTTGCGAAGCGTTGCGTGGCAACCACTCGATCCGGTTCTTGGGGTATCTAACTGTAACGTTCGTGCTGTGGAGCTGTGTGATATATGGCATTTTCGTAGACTCTTTCAAAACGACATGGACTACACATGCGTGTCCAAGTTGTCAGCCATCCTTCTCGTCAACGACACTCTGGAACATATCGACCTGTCTCAAAACCCGCTTGGATCGGCGGCCCTTTGCTGCCTTGCTACGGCACTCCGCGCCAACGTCCCACTACACACGCTCAAGTAAGCGATGATGCTACCCCTTGGTGTCACCAGGGGTTTGTACTAGTGTTAGCGATGCCCAAGCCACATGCAAAGGCTGTGTGGCGCTAGCCGACAGCTTGTTGCACAATACCAGCCTCACGTCCCTCGAGTCAGTAGTTGTTCATATTTCGACGTTAGCTATTCATAAACGTTTTGACCATATTACATGGTCCTATGTAGTCTAAGCCAAAACCCTGGCATTCTAGCCCTGGGACTGACCACTTTGGCTGGAGCCCTCGAACGAAATGCATCGCTCACGTGCGTCAAGTTTACACCCAGCACATCGGACATCGCCCAGACTGAACCCCTCGCGACCTTGCTGCAGCTCACCGAGGCCAACGCGGCTCTAGGCACCATGAAAAAGGTACCTACGCCCCCCATTATGGAGGATGCTCCCCTTTTTTCCATGCTGTGAGCCTAAATACGATCCACGTGTGTAGGCGCTGACGTCGTTCAACTTTGCAGCGTTATCACCGTTTGCGCAAGTGAATTTTGTCAACAAGCTGGACGCGTGTACAGAAACGGAGCTTCGGTCGCTGCTGACCAACCAATCGTTTGTGCAGTGCAAACTGTCGGCGGGGCAGCTCTGTGCTTTGCAGTACTATGCCAGTCTCGACATGTACACACCGTTGAGGCGGCTGCTGTGGGCGTACGACGCGCTGCATCGACAGGAAGCGGCGCGACTGGCGGCGTCCGTCCCTGCTGACGACGACGAATTGGCGTGGCAGGAGTCTCTCGTGGACTTGCCCCCCCTTCGTTCAACATGACCCCCGTCATCAATCACACTATCAGTACAGCGTTTTACTCTAAATTAACAGCCTTGGGCTTCAGGGGGGGCTTGGTCCCCGCCGCCGCTGGTTTCGCCACTTGTTTGCATTGCCGCTTGATGGATCTTGGCGACGACGAGTTCTGGGACGTTGTACTGGCGTCGGACGAGTCGCCGTCGTCGGCTTGGGCTTCTCGGACAAACTTGACTGCGGCCGCCGACCGCGCACTCACGAGTTGTGTCACCTACGACCATCCAGTTGACGATTACCATATATATATACATACCCAGGAATCATCGACTACAAACACAAGTGACAGAACCCACCTGCTCGGTGGCTATTCGGTAGTTGTAGCCAGCATCGTGCAACAGCATGAGCGCCTCGTCCGTTGAGACTAGTCCCCGCACGTAGCTCACGTCGACGACAAGGGACCCCGATCCGTCTAGGTACACCACGCGAAAGCTCTGGCCACCCTTGTACTCCTCCAACACGCTCAGGATCTGCTCCTTCGCCTTTTCGTGCCAAGCGTACACGACGTTGCCCACGGCGATTTGAATGCACTCGATGAGCGTGAGGAAGGCCGACAACGCGGCGGCATCTGCGAGGCTCGGCTGCCACCGCCGCATACCGCCGTGGGGATCTACCACGTCCTTGTTCGAGTCGTCCCCGTCGCTGCAGTTGCCGGTTGGTGGTGGACATAGCTTCATTGGTTGCGTATCGAATGACGGCACGTCGACCTGGCAGTCGTCCCCCAGTCGTACACTGACGCGGTCTTCGTCCGTCACGAGCTTGGTAAACGGTGACGGGTACTTCCACGCGTGAAACGCGTACCGGCACAGGTACGTGCTGACGTCGTCCGGGCTGTGGACAAGTTGGTGGTGGAATGTCGACGATGACACGACGTGGCATTTGCGCACGATCGCGGCGACGTGGTTGTCTCCTGAGTACGTGGACTGGAAAATTTCTCGGTCTTCGCACTTGAGCACTTCGTTGGGAGGGGTCTGTTCCGCGGTCGACGAAGCAGGCGCGGCAGTGGACGACTCGGGGGCGGTGATGTTTTGGGGCGCGGATGCCGAGGACGGGAACTGGGCCATGATCTTATCGCCCAGGTCCCGGGGGGTGTAGTAATATTGACCTGTGAATCCCACGTAAGGCGTCGTCCACACTGACAGAATCTCGACGATGTACAGTACGATTTCGCTCCCCAGTCGACCAGCCACCTCCACAAAGTCACCCACGGCGTACGGCACCGTCCCAGCAGGGGGCGGCGGCCGAGGCGGTGGCGGCGCGATCGAGATGTGCCTCGGCATAGGTGATGCTTCTTCTTGCTGATGATGCTGGTGGATTATTGACTTGGACCAATATGTCGTAGAGACATGTCCCACTGTTTGTTGTGCCCTAACCACTGGTCGGGGAAATCCGGATACCGCGACCGAAGAACCTGTAACGTTACATGTATATCGAATCGCATCGATGGGGGCGCGGGTGATGCGTGGGGGCAACGTAGTTACATGTAATAATGCGGAATCACGATGAAGTAGTGACAATGAGGCACCGAAGCATTGATGATGGGGAGCATGGGGGCCACCTACAACCAGTATTGTATACCTAGATCGCTTTCAGGGCTGTATGTAGAAAGGACGACGACGCTTCTGACATGTGACTACCATTCAGGGGGTACAACTCAAAAGCTATGTGTTCCTGAGTAGTTTGTTTCTCGATCGTTCCAGTCCATTATCGATTCTCGCAGGATTTCTGGGTTTACACAACAGTGTGCCACAACTTTAGCGTCTTGTCGTACGAGGCCGTGACAAGCATGTCCACACCATTGTCCAGCTGGGTGTACCAGAGATCCCGGAGCAGTTTGTCGTGGGCTTTGACTCGCTGCACGACCTTCTCAGACGCGACACTCCACATGACCAAGCCCCCTTCGCCCTCGGTGTTGGACACAACGAACTGCTCGGACGAGTGCCATGCCACCCGCGGCTGGCTGTACGGACCCGCCTTGTGTCCGTAGAAGTTGCGCAGCACCACGTTCGATTGCACCTACAATCACCCATCGAGCGTTGCCATCATCAACGTAGCCACATCTTGAGCGATGTACGTACCTTGACGACAAAATGGCGGTTGGCATCGGTCGCTACGAGCAAGTAGTCGCCACTTGGGGACGTTTGCACGTCCATGATCGTGTACGACACATGTTCGATGCCGTCCACGTTCATATTGAGCCTACAGCAGCAACAACGGGCAGTCACAGCAACAACGGGCAGTCACAGCAACAACGGGCAGTCACAAAACCACACACCTGGTCTTTTCTAATGTTGTCGTGTCGATGAAATGCACGTAGCAGTCGTCGCGCACGGCCACAACCACTAATTCGTTGAACGCGTGACGTGGCGGCACCACAGCCAAGGCCTCGATCGTGCCGTTGAAGTAGTAGCTCTTGGCAATCTCAAACGTCACCGCGTCGGTTTCACCTGTCGTTTGGCGATACACGTGCGCGACTTTGTCGCTGGCTGCCGTCGCAAACCCCAACAAGTCCCCAGATGCGAGCCACGCGTGGCGGATGTTGCCTTGGCGGGTGTGGTCGTGGAACACTTGGACGACATGCAACTGGTCGCGTTCTAGGCGCAGCACGTGATGCCGCCCGTCCATGCCGCTCGCCATGAGGTAGTTCGCATGCGCCTTGGCGGGATGGAACGAGAGCGCGAGGACTGGCGCGCCGGCATCGTAGGCGGCCACAAACACCTTTTTTTGCCAATGGTGCACTTTTACGTACTTGTCGGCGCCACCGGACGCTACGAGGGCCGGGTCATGGAAGTGCCCACTGACGGACAAGATGTTCATCACGTGAGCTTGTTCCAGTACGGCGGCTTCGTGCACTGGAAGGACCGCATCGTTCCCTGGTGTCAGAAGAGATTCCGGTACTGCATCTTCTTTCAACGAAAGCCCTGCCACGACCACGTCCACTGCCGCTGCATCCACCGCACCTGCGATCGCCACGGCCAGCTGCGCCTTCAACGCGATGTTTTCTTCACGGAGGACTTCGTTGGCTTCTGAGAGTAAGTCATTCTCCTCGTTCAGCTTGTAGATCTGGTGAGCTGCATCAGCTATCTTCGCGTCCGTCTCCTCGCGGAGCGACGCCAATTGCGCCAGGACAACCTCGACTTCCACGGTGGTCATGATCCTTGTTTGGTTTTGCTGTGGGAATGAACATCCATATACACTATATTCGGTCGAAGTCTGCAATAATGAATGTCTCACGGTGACAGCATCACGACCAACATTCTGATTTGGAAGTACACTAATTTACAGGCACGTATATTTCAATGAAAGTGGTCGTCATCATCCAACTGCTCATATTAATAGAACGTTATTAATACTTCGTTATTTATAGTTTTAATTAGCAAATATTAATGTTGAGCAGTAACACTATTTGAGAAATGCACTAAACTGATCTACGTAATCATGGTTTGCCCCTTGCGTTTTGAAAAATCGCAACCAACCTGCAGCATGGGCTACACAACTGTCCGCATCCACCTGCACAAGGCGACAGACCTCCCAGCCGCCGACTTTGGCATCATGGGCGGCAAGGCCGATCCATACATTGTATTCTCCCTCGGCGTGCACCAAGCACGCAGCACATGCGTCCGCGGCAGCTTGAATCCAGAATGGACCCATGCCCACTTCGAATTGAAAGTCGATGCCGAGCGGTACGCGACGTCAACGTTGGATGCGAGCGTGTGGGACAACGACAAGCTCCGCAAGGACGACTTGCTTGGTATGGTGTCCATCCCGGTCAAGGACATCGCGGAAAAGCATGTGACCTGCACGGCGTATGACATCACACTGGAACCCAAGTTTCTACCGCGCCAACCCAGAGTACCAGTCGCGCCCAGCCGAATTCACATGACGGTGCAAGTGCTCGCAGCGACCGAGGCTGCAGACGTGTTGTACTATGAAGTGTGGGAGAACGAACGGTACGGCTCCACGAGTGTCTACAGCATCCTCAAGCGAAAGTGGAGCAGCCACAACTTGAAACGAGCATCTGGCGACCCGAAGCGATGGCTGTGTTCATCGTCCATGTCCTCCATGCTAGGAGACACCCTCCTCGAATCCGACAAGTTCGACGACGTTATCCCGACCATACCGGCTGGGTATATGCAAGTGGAAGGCTGGCATTACGTCAAGACGTCTGGGGACCTCCAAGGCTGGGTGTACTCGCGGTCATTTGAAGGCCCGTGGTTTGAAGAGCCCATGACATCGTTTTACGTGCGTCGACGGAAATGGATGCAAGTGCTGCATCGTCGTCAAGAGCTCTAAATAAGAGTCAATTTACCTGTCATATTCGCTCGGTTTCGCCTGGATATATATGTACTGTACAACGAAGTTACTAATAATATTAATAATATTTATTACAGTTACTGTTATTAATAGCGAATGTGAATTACTTTTTGGCTTTCATTTTGGCTTTCTTTTTCTTTTTGGCTTTCTTTTTGGGTTTCTTTGTCGACAATGTGCTGCTCATCTGCACATATTAGTAGTTAGAGAGCAAAGGACCAATTGTATGGACTCTTACCTTGAAGAGCAGGCTTTTCTGGGCCAAGAGGGGGTTGTCAGGTAACCTTGAGCCAGGAAGGGGCAGATGTGCGACGCATTCTGCAGTGGTCTTGTCTTCAGGGATAAGCAGCGCACTACCATCCAAGAAACAGTCCACCATAACGTCCCCGTTTCAGAGTATTATTCTATACCGCTCAAACACTTGATTCTCGAACGAGAGACGATGGCGTTCAAAGGCGAGTCGGATTTCCTCGATCTCGCCCATCTGGTGCATTCGCAGCACACTGGAGTACGCGTGGGTTGTTTTTGGTCTGGCTGCTAACTGTGACGACTCTGGCATGGAAGGGGTCGGCGGCACCATTTTGGCGGGGGACGACGGCGCGGTCGCCACTCGAACCTACCACACGCCAAGATGAGAAGTCTCAAAGACAATCAAGCCGCCGTACAGTCTGTCGTCGCGAGGCAAATGCGTCGAGAAAGATCTTCATCTCGGGGTCCATCTTCTGGGGTGACGTGTCCAGCGCCACCTGGGGCGGCCTCTCCCACAGCGGCAGGGGCAACAAGTCCACTTGACTGGTCGGTTGCGGCAGCCCTCCTCGCATCATGTGAGCCATCGACGCTATTGGCGCCTCGATGCCGCTCTGCCATGCCTAATAGTTGGTTGTCGTTGATCAAGGGAAGGACAAGCCAAGAGCTTCATCTCACGTTTCGTTCAGAAGATGGGGCGTGCCCAACCAGTTTGGTGGCACTGGCTGTGACGTTAGGTGTACTTCCTTGTCGGTGGGTTGGGTGGGTTTGTGGGGACGATAGCAAAGTCGTGGCGGCGGACAAGTCCATGTCGATGTCTTCGGTGGACCATGGCTCAATGGAACTAGACAGAGGGACGACATGTTTGAATGTTGAGTGATTCGTTGGTTGTCTTGGGCTGTCAAGAAACGAACATTAGCTCTCGTATTGCTCGAGGGGATTTTGGGGACTGGGTCGTCGTGTCCGGAGGAGATGTTGGGGAAAGCGATAATGAGGACGATGATGGGGGTTCGGAGGGGGTCAGCGGGGGCGTGGAAGGGTGAAAGGCGGTAGCTTTGGGACTTGCCTTGGGGCTATCCGAGGTCTTGAACGACGACGGGGGAAGCGGTGTTTTCAGCCGATGGCCCAGTGGTGGCGCTGCTGCCGCCGGCATGGTATGTGTGTAGCGTGTCAGTGTATTTTTAGATTCGAACTTCCTTGCTGAAAAGGCAAAAGTTAACGCCAACACTTGAAGCAGTAAGGATTGAATTGGAAATGGTTTGATGCGGTTCATTACAGCGCCTCTACAATCTACTTGGCCTTTTTCTTCTTGCTCTTCTTGCCCCCCTTTTTCGCCCCCTTCTTGGTCTTCCTTTTCTTTCCGCTGCCATCCAATCCCTACAAACAACAAAACCCATGATTGCAAGGACATCCCAATACTTGTCGTCGATTGCGGACCTTCATGAGTTTCAGCTTGGTCGCCAGGAGGGGGTTCTCTAGAAGCTTGGAGCCGGCAATGGGCAAATGTTTGGCACATTCTGACGACGATTTGTCCTCTGGAATGAGGATGGCCCTATGCATGGATATATAGTGGACACATGACTAGATATATACGTGTACCGTTCAAAGATGGCTGGGTTATACGTAAGGTTGTGTCGTTCGAACGCAGCTCGAATGTTGTCTAGCTCATCCGACTGTTGCACTCGCAACGAACTTGTGCCTGCGGCCAACCCCATCGGTCGCTTCACATCGACGGCGCTGCTGGCATGGACAAGGGTCCTCGTCGTCTGCTGCTGAACGAGCTGGTGATGTCCTACCAACGCCCCGCGGCTCGCAGCAGCACCCCCTCCTCCCCCAGTCGCCCCTCGTCCCTGCTGGAAACATATCATCCACATTCAGCCCCATTTCACTTAACTTCACAATAATACCGTAATGCATTGACGTTCCATGGAGGCTTCGTGGAAGAGTTTGAGCTCAGGGTCGCGCATTGACGCGGGGTCGCTATGGGTTGGTAGCATGCCGCGCAAGTCGGTGGCCTTTTTGACTTTCTAGTCGTTCCAACGAACATTCGACATAGTCACAATGAATGAACGACATAGTCTGCATGCATGCAAGCCATGTACCCGTTTTGAAGTCATGCGCTGCAGTTGGGCCTGCTTGGCATCGGGGGCGACGACGGACGTATACGAAGCCGTGAACGGCATGTACTTGTTGTCCTTGTCCTTGGCGGCAGCAACGGATGGCTCCCCGAGACTCATGGCGGAGTTGTTGCGGCTCATCCTAGAGCATGATTCGTGTTTGCCAAAAGCAGGCACGAGACATTGACGTACGACGGAGACTTTGGATTGAGCGACGGCGGAGGCGTCGCGTTGTTGGCGATGGGAGTGGAGATTGCCGTGGGGGAAGGACGGTAGTTTGGGGGCAGCGGATTCCGGTATCGCATGCCCGTGGCAGACGGTTTCTTCTTGATCACGACAGGCGCGGCAGAATGTTTCAGCTGACTGATGGACGACGCCGTCGGATCGAGCGAGTATTCGTCTTGGTTGGTCGTGTCCTCGGCGATGGTCACATGGAGCGGCAGGTTCGGATGTTGCTTATGCGCCATCATACGCGTCGATTCCTAGTGCAATGCGTGGGTTGTACAGATAAGAGCTGCCGTCGAATGTCACCTGCTTGCGTAGGAATTCAGCTTCTTCGCGACTGCGACCGCGGGACCACTTGTGTAACACCGACTCAACCTCATCTAGCCATACCAACCATTGGTGTCGATAACAAGAGGGGGCAGGTGTGCCAGTTGTACCGTGCTTGACTTTGTTGGTGGCATCCTCTTGTCGTTGCAGCAACCACAATTGGTTGAGCTCGTGCTACGTGGTAGTGAAATACGACTTGGACTGTTGGCACCAACCTCGGCGTCTGTTTCAGGGGTGTGGTATTGATACTGGGCGTGAACTCTGCGGTCAGCAGCATTGGCCAAGTGGGCTGGGCGAAGAAGCGTGGCCTCCGTTTGATTGTTGTTGTCTTCTTCGGGGGAAAGCTGGAGCTGCAGCGGCAGCATGTTGATTCATCATATGCAGCAAAAACGCGTTTCATGTGACCTTACCTCGCGCGGGGACGCCACCGCGAACCCTCGATCTCGCAACTCTGCGATGCGGTGAATGTGGCTGGTGCGTAGATCGCGCTGTTTGAATTTCTACTTGTATCGAATTTGGAAATATATTAACAGCCCCCAACCAAGTTCAAAGGTTTGCACGACCGTAGCGTACCTCGAGCTGTTCGGAAACGGATGGTGGCTGGGACGTTGTCGGTGGCCTGAACATGTCGCCGGATTGTTTTCGCGGTGGCTACATTCCAACATGCAACTGAATCCTTTTTTCCACGTTAAAGTTATACTTTGATGGGCGACACATGCGCCAGCGAAGTAGCCACGTCCGCCTACGTCCAGCGTGACTATAGAAAGCTCAAAAACAGTGTAATGTAAGTACTTGTAGGTGGTCTCGACCCGAATCGTCGAACCAATCGAGCACCTTTCGAACACACTCTTGGTGGTACGCAGTATTCTAACGTGCCGTTGAATGGGTTACGAATAGACTCAGATTCTGTAGATAGATCAACCTGAACGCGGTCGCATTCAACCATCATGTGACGAAGGGCCATGTATCTGACGGCCGTCCACTTGCTTTTTTCGTCGTTGTCGGCATACGTGACATGATCGTACGCCAGTACGTACTTGGCCACGCTTTCAAAGCCGTGGAGGTCCGAACCCAGTGGCGGCAGCTCGTGTTCTTGCATGAGGATGTCTGCAAAACACAACATTATTCATTTTTCAGTTCACTCGTCATGAATGATTGACAACCATCGATGGTCAGTGCATGCAGAGCAGATGGTTGCAGGGATCGGTTCGCTGTGAGTCTACAACGGTTCTTAGTACCCAGGACTGCAATACGGCGACCTGGTCGCTCGTACATGAGACTGTCGATGCGGCTGCCCACCACAGCACTCATGCAGTCGCTTCGGGTTTACTGTGTATGCTCAATGTCTAATTCCGACTTTGAAACGGTCTCGTAACTATCTTGCGTTTCAATTATCCATTACTCTACGACATGATCGAGGAATATATCCATGTCGTCGGTCTTGATGGCGAACGCACTGCTCGTGGGTTGGAGGCTGTGCCTGAACACTCGACCTGCCAATTGCACGTTGGCATGCTTGCGCCCTTCCTTTTCAAAGTTCTTGACCGCACGAGCCGTGGCTTGTTTGACGCGGAATTCACGTTGCCGACGACCGTCGACGACAGGGGGGTCCGTCGTTCGGACTCCCGAAGTGGACGGCGACGAGGAGGAGGGGGGTGACGCGGAGTCGGCTACATCAACGTGACACCGCTGCGGAACCATCCCCCGACTGCTGCCACCACTATTCCCCCCACCCGACGTCAAGGGGATCCTCTTCACAGGGGGTGGTCCGAGCCCATCTCTGCGTTTGAGCATCGCTGCTTCGCTGGCCCCTTGGCGGTTGTACTGTTCCAAGCCTGCTTGAGCCACCAGTTCAAAGTCTACGCCACATGCGTAACGAATGAATGAAGGATGGCAAGTCAAACCCATCAGGATTGTGCGGAGCCGATGGAGGGTCGTGAGGTGCGCAGGCCGCTTGCCGCGACCGTTGGTGGCCAGCACACTTCGCCATCGTGTGATTTGGGCTGTTGAAATGACTGTAGGGGAGGCAGTGGCTACGTCTTTCAATGGTAAGTCCAACAACGCCTGCACCGTATCGACGTGATTTCGCCGCGCCGCCCTAGTTTCCGTCTGTTTAGCCTTCAGTGACTTTGAGGAATCAAACCAGTGCACTGGGTTGTCGCCATAGTTGTCGAGGATATTGCATGGCAGTCCATATTCCAGAAGTACGCGCACCTACATACCACCAGGACGACGATCATGCCATGTTTCAGTTAATGTTTCAGTTAATATTTGAATGACCAACCACATCGGCGCGACCTGCGCGGGCGGCGTCGTGAAGGAGCGAAAACCGATTGTTCACGCAGTCGAATTGCCCCAAGTTGGACCCCTTGTCCACGAAATATCGTACCAAATGCTAACCTTTGGCGTTATTCAAACCCAAAATTCAAAACCCAATGAAGCAATATTGTATACCACATGACCCGACCAGCAGGCCAACTGGAGCAGCGTGCGGCCGTTCTCAGCTTGCGAATCGCGCAGTCGGAAAGCTCCGGCACCGTCTTGAGCCGCCTTTTTGCCCTCTGCAACCGCGAGCTGGTTGATTTTCTCCACAGGCCATCCTTCCACGGACATTTTACCATAACGCTTTAAGGAATGAGCTCACCTTCAATGACTGCTTCCCAAATGGTCAATTTCCGCTTGTGCTGGTCGTTGCGGAACTTCTCCTGGGCGCTTTGAATGGCCTGCCGCTCCACTGCGCGCATATGAATCGCGTCCTTTTCGGCTTGAGCGGCGGCCGCTAGGTCTGCCTCGCGTAACTTGACGCCGTCGATCCAGCATTGGCGCAGCTCGGAGATATCCAACGACATCTTTGTACGTCTCGCTTGCTTTGGAAGGACACGACTATCTCCTGCGGACGTGGATTGCAGTTGGGACGGCAGTACTGCTGCTGCTTCACACAATGTGCCTTGCGTACTACCAATGTTCTCGATATTTAAAGTGTCCTTAGTGTTGTTGCCACTGGTGCTTGGGGAACTTGCGTCGATCTCCAGCAATGCTTCGTATGCCGCCACGGACGCCAACATGGCCACAACCGAGCCATGCCATTCGGTAAACGATCGCGACGGAGGGACGGCCATGCCCCCCGTGAGACTCTGAAACCCCGCAGCACCCATCGTCTTGCGCAGCTGGCCTTCCACGCGCAAATGCGCCTTGTGCAGCGCTCCATCATCGTGAGCTGCAGGGACAGACCACTTGGAAAACTGGAGCCGTGCTTGGTTCACCCGAAACAGATCCAGCGCCATGAACGATTCGTCGTGCGACGCGATAGTGCGATGCAGTTGCAGACACGCCTTGCGCACTTGGACCAGCGTGGTATTCAGGTCTTCGCTGTGCAGGTGCAGGAGCGCCGCGGGGTCTTCAACGACCTGTTTGGTGGCATCGAACGTCGACTTGATATACGTCCATGTGTCTTTGAACTCTGCATGCAACGCTGCGAGAGATGCAACCATCTGAGCGTCGTCGTGGTGACTGGCAATGACATGGCGGTGGGAAATCGCAAGCGATAGATCGTCGAGCAGAACATTGACATGGCGACATTTTCGAACGTACGCTTCGTGCATGATGGCCGACGCGTCCGTGGTGGCAGTGGCGTGTTCGTTGACGGCATGGAATGCCGGCGCATCTCGCAAGGACTTCACAATGAGCCTGGCACGACGCACGCGAGCGGCGCACTGGATGACGAGCGCCGCCGCATGCGATGGATCACGAGCTTTGGCTTTCGATACGAAGCGAGGCTTGACGGTGGTACAGTCGCCCGTGGTGGCGTTGATGTAGTAGAATGTCCTCGTTCGCGGATCGAACTGTTGAATCCAAATCAAGTCGTTGCTGGGCTTGCTTGCCGAGAGATGAAGCGAGTCCTCTGGAAGATGGAAGCTCTGCGATTTGACCAGCGTGGTATGTCTAGCCTTATTGAGTGTTGTATCGTGGCTGATGCTGCTGGAACGAATTTGTCCTGAATGGTCTGTGCATGGAGAGTGCGATGTGGCGGGTGTATGCTGAAAGACTGCCTCGACGGCTTCGTCTACCAGAGGCGGGGGCGATGCTTCTTCATCGTCCTCAAAGGAAATGGCGTAGAGAGATTCATCTACGCATGGACACAAGTGAGAAGGCGGTCGCTGCCGACCGACTCACCATTGGTGTCGGTCATGGTTTCACCTGAAACGCTTGCTCGTTTCGTTATCCGGTGTCATTATCCGGATATCTCCATCATCACAACTGCGTGATTTCAAGCATGACAGCTCGCGCCAGTCGCTTGGTCGACCCTTCCTCCATGTGGCAATGGGTTGCGTCTCAACCAGGTACATGACATTCCTCATCTCATAGCCATATAGGAGTTCTAATCTTAATATGCAAATGAAGGCTTCTTGGCTGCGCAGTTAGCCAACCCCTCGTCTCTTACTCCGCTCGAACGATGGTACTTCGAAGCAAGGACTATCGCCGCGCAATCGTCTCCCACAACATCGTTGTTGGATCCACTGAATACTGATGTCAGCGATATGCACGTCTGTTGCTTTGACGTCCATTATGCGAAGAACCACAGTTCCCACGACTCAACCCAGGCCAGAGCGGTGTACGGCCGCAACACCTGCAACCCCAAGGAGTTGGCACGCGTAGACGAGTGCTTTTGGTTCAAGACGATGCAACATGGCCAAGTGTGGCATGTCTCTGTGGCTCGCATGGCCGACAAGTATGTGCTGGGAAGTGACATCCACATCGACGAAACCAAGTGCAGCGACCTGGTACCTCTGCTCAATGGCACCTTTGCGAACTTCCATGACGTCATATGGGGCAATGGCAAGGCAGTATAACACAGGCGACACAATAAGTCCATTTTTCAGTTGGTTCATTACGTTGTCTACCACATCCGTAAGGACGTCCGTCAGTGTCGAAGTGCCAGCATCATCAGCAGCTTGTGCATTGGCAGGGGGGTTAGCGCCACCAATGCAGTCGCGCAAAATGGAGTCGCTTAAGCAGTCAACAAGCACGCACCGCCCACAGCCTTAATCTTGTTTTCGGCTTCTTGGGAGAAGTACTTGGCCTTGACGATCACAGGGACAGCGGGGAGACGGCCCTTGCCGAGCACCTTGAAGTAGCCGGCCTTGGTCACGTCAATGATGGGGGCCTTGCCGTCCTTGGAGGCTTCGGCGGTTTCCTTGACTTGCGCCGACACCAACGACCACAACTTTTCCACGTTCACGGTGGGGCAGTGGTATCTGTTGCGGAGCAAGTGGAATTGGCGCATACCGACCTTACCGAAGTACCCAGGATGGAACTTATCGAAGAGGATGCGATGGTGATGTTGACCACCGGCGTTACCACGCCCACCCGGATGCTTGCGATGCTTTCCGATACGACCGTGACCTGCGGACACGTGACCACGCTTTTTACGGTTCTTGTGGGTGGCGGTAGGCTAGACACACACGAACGACACACATTTAGACATCATCCCCCTCACAGACTGACTCCACCATGTTCATGCATTCTTACCATGTTGGTAGATGGAACTGAAAAACAACACTAACAGCATTGGCTCAAAAGCCATCCCCACGCCACCAGCCAACCATTCCACCAATCACAACCCGACTCTACAAATGAATACCCTAACAATTGGCCCTCCGCCATTTGCATAATTTGCCACTTAAAACCCTGTACAAATACATATCACGGTATATCCGATATATTAACTTACACAGGTAACTCCGACCAAAACATACTTATACGAGGGCATCCCTTCGGTAACGTTTTTTTTTTCAACCAAACTTTGACGAAAATGACGTTTCAAAAACGAAAGATCGCGCGGATCATGAAGTCCTTGGCCGAACCATTCCTCCTTGTAACAGAGGCCACCACAGCGCCGTCACCACCGCAATCTAGTAGCATACGATTTCTTATGTGCATGGGATGTGGTCTAGTACTATTCCTCGGCTCCTTCGTCTTGTAAGTTATCCTCATCGACCTAAACTCGAACATACCACATGCTTCTTGTAGGTTTCCGTTCTCGATTACTGCCTTCGGCGTGGTGTATTCCATGGGTTCCCTCGTGATCATGGGCTCGACGTTGTTTGTAGCGACCATCAAGCAGCAAGTCGAGACCCTTCGAGCCAACTCGAACCGCGCGTGGGGCTTCGCCACGTACTTGGCGTCCATCGCCCTCACATTATGCTTTGCCTTGTATCCTGGCCTATGGTTCCGATCTGTGCTCGTGTTTTTGTCTGTGTGTGTCCAGTGTGGCACGTTAGCATGGTACTGCCTCAGCTATTTCCCAAGGGTGCAAACCGGCCTCCGTGCGGCGAGCATGTACATTTTGGTGCCGTAAGGCCAATATTTAACAGGTGTATTGTTATATTATGGAGCTGCAGCCGATGCAATTGGTACGAGCGACGAGAGAGTCTATCAGAGATGTCATTATGAGGCCAAGTGAGGTGAAGTTGTAGGGTACCGCGTCGATGGCGTCGAACTCAACGAGAACCTCATCGAGCTGCGCTTGGTTGAGCTCCAACGTTACCTACGCACAATACTTAATAAGCACACATGATTGGCATGGTTAGAGGAACAGATGATAAGACCTCGCGATCGCCCGACAAGTACAATTTGAGCAACACGATGGGATATACGTCGCCGTGAAGGGTGCTGCTCGATAGAACCAACTGCACACACGCATCAGCCAAATAAAGAGTTAGTGCTGAAGTCACGCAAGCATCGTCAGTGGCATTGTGGTCGTACTCGAACGGAATAGTCAAAGTCCACCAGGTGAGACTTGGAGATGGACGCTGCTTGGCGAAGGAGGTATCTGTGAATGTCAGACGCACGAGCGTCAACAATGTCTCGAATCGTGTCGATCATGTCGCTTGGAATGCCATACTCGGCCACGAACGCCCCAAACTACATGCGCTGTCACTAACAAACCACCGATCCAGGGATGCTCGACCTGGTCCTTGGTGGTTCCAAGGGCTTGGACAAAGAATCGCTGCCACTTTTCAGCGCGAGGAACTTCCCCCCTTCCCATGGCGTCAGCAGCTTCATGTAGCGTGTCCTCGAGGCGCTCTGCCGTCAAGGACGACCGACGGTGCATGTTGACAAGGAAGGTTGCTGCTGGCAACGTGTATCTTTTCAGAAAGTGGGATAGCTGTATTTTAATAACGTTATGAGACAAAAACACGAATTATATGAACTTGAAAATTGTATATTGTGAATGAAACGTTCGAGGTACTGGTAAAACACCACAATAATATTGCATGTCGTCGTTGGCGCAAGTGGTGGCAGCCGCCGTGCTGTCGAGGGCATGGGTGTCTGCCATGGCATTGGTGAGCCACACATTCATCACGCCTTACGACACGTCCGCGCTAGCGCACTCCAAGTCCATTTTCAGCGCATTTGCAGCCTGGGACGGTGTGTACTTTGTTGACATCGCCGGCGAAGGCTACCGCTACGAAAACACTCATGCGTTCTTTCCGCTGTTCCCACTCCTGGTGCGTTGGACAAGGTACGATCGTGCGCTACTGCTGTGCCTTGAGAGTTATGCGTTGTCCTGATGCTATGTAGTCCGCTCTTGTTGCCTGTGTTGGACAAGAACACGTCTCTGTTGGCTGCAGGTTGGCTCATCAGGTTCCAACCATATCGTTGACAATTCTTCATGGCGTGACCAGTGATTCCCATGTCGGTCGTAGCAACGTCTGCTTTGTGCTAGCGGCCGTCTACTTGTATCGTCTTGGGCTATTGGTACACGTCCCTCGTCGACATTGTCGTGTGTCACCTTTGTTCGTGCGGTAGTTGCTGAACAACGAGTCATTAGCCAAGCGAGCAGCGTACTTCTTTTGTATCTGTCCTTCGGGCATCTTCATGTCGGCGTGCTACAGCGAAAGGTTGGTCATTTCCATTGGGGTATATCGTCATCGACATGGGTCCTCCTGTCTAGCTTGATGTGCGTGCTCAGCTTTAGTGGCATGTACTGCCTGGAGCGGTACCGCACGGCCGCCCGCTCCACCAGTGGCCACATCTACCTATCTCTCTCCGCCTTGCTCTTTGGCCTGTCCGCCGCCACCCGTTCCAACGGCATCCTCCATTCTCGTACATCATTTCTTCTTCTCCCTACCATTCATTTCAGTCACTTTGGGGTTCTAGTATACATTGCGTACTACCGACTTCTCACGTCGCCGCACCCGTTGCGCGCCTTTCCGCGGTTTTTCGGCTATTGGACGTACACGGCCTTGCTTGGCGTCGTGGCCATTGGTTTCCAGGTTGCGTACTTTGTGGTCGGCGTTGCCGCCTACTGTCCGTCCTTTGCCGCTGTCATACAGCCCCTTCGGTATGGCCCAATACCTCTCTCCTTTTCACTTCATCTACCTTGCATTTAACCGGCCTCAATAGGTCTGTCATGGACATGCCCATGACGTCGGCGCTCACGCAAGACCGGCCGTGGTGTTCTCAAGTGCTGCCAAACTACTCTGCCATGTACTTGTTCATTCAGCGAGAATACTGGGGCGTGGGTCCTTTTGCGTACTACCAACTCAAGCAGGTACAACCCACGCCTATGACGTGGCACTCTCTCAAGGACGGACCGTGATGGTGTCGTTCAATATCGCTAGATCCCCAATTTCGTCTTGGCTGGCCCCATGATAGCGCTGGCTGCCTACGCTGTCTACGTTGGCTGCATCAGTCCAAAGATTCTGTCGTTTTCGGCTGCCAGGCCATACTTTGTCCACGTGGCTTTCTTGCTGGCGAATGCGCTCGTGGTGGTGCACATCCAGGTCATCACGAGGTTCTTGGCGGCATCCCCACCTATCTTTTGGGCGGCAGCGTTCGTGACGACGCCCGACCCGAAGCAACCAGCGAACAGCCAGGTTCAGTCGGCGGTGGTGGTTACCCACGGCCTCGTACTGTACTTCCTCGTCTTCAACGTCGTGGGTGCGACGCTGTTTCCATCGTTTTACCCGTGGACATGATGACAGCAGCAGCCGCAGCAGCACCTTGAGATTGACGTCTAGCCAACGTTCTGGTGTCCCTGTTGATGTTTGAACGCGATTTGGATACCTCGAAAACAAGTTGTCATTGCGTCCACGACTGCTGTACTACTGGTAAAGCGAACAGCTTACGACTTAATGGGGTCCTGTATTCCACGTACTACAGAAGTACTTTGAAGTACTTTAGTAGTAGTTGGTGACTGGCGGCATGACATACATCCCATATCGAACGACGAATAAATAACAGTTGATTCGTGGGAATAACACACTATGTACGGCACTACTAGACTTCCCATACATGCATCATGGGCGCAGATTGGCCCAGATAACTCTGGGTCGCGACCCTTCGCTTGGTTGGCTTGGCAAGCGGAGAAGACACGACGACCGCCGCCTTCTTGGACACTTGCTTTTGGTCTGCCAACACACATGCGCGACAGAGGTTCTCGGGCTCGCCGAGACCGGGGGGGGGGCGAGTCACGGACAAGTTGCACGGACCGCACACCATGTCGGCGCAACCGGCGCATTCGTATCGGATGGCGCCGAGGGTGTCGTGGCAGCACGCACAAAAGTCGTCGCAGTCTGCCACGTCATCGTTCGACGACGGAATGTTCAGACCGAGAGACAGGTTGAGCAGCCGATCGTCGGCGTCGAGGTCGTCCGTGCCGCTATCGCTGCCACACGAGTCGTTGCTACTGCCACCCCTCGGCGGCACAACATCCGGGCTTTGTTTGAAGTACATGGCATCGGCGATGGCGTCGACGATGGACGACGGCGCGCGCGGGCGGCGCCGAGGGGTGTCCACAGCGTCGGGGACGGACGGCGTCGATGGAGACAACGGGTCTTTGTGGACACAGGCCATGCATATGCGCACGGACGCGACGCGGGTGTCGTTGTCGATCGAAGGCAGCACAATGTCCACCTTGGGCGCACACGTGTCGCATGCGACCTCCCCGCAGAGGCGGCAGTGGTGGCGGCGCTTGTGCACACGGAACTTGGTCACGCAAATATGGCACGTCTGACGGATGCCGTCGCGAACCCACGCGGATGGCTCCGCTCGATCGCGGAACGACCGGCTCACGCGGCGAGACACGACCGTGTCCTCGAGCTTGAGCAGGCCCAACGCGAGGCGCTGGTACCGCGACCGCCGTGGCAGGTTGATGAGGCCGGCTTCGACGAATGACATGGCGCATTGCACATCGACGCCGGTGCCGTCGGGGGATTCACGGGCCATGTACCCTCGAGGAGCGATGGGCTTGTCCTTGCTGGCGGCGTCCACCGCATCGGGCAGACTTTGAATCACCCGGACATACATGTCGGTCGCTGCCGTGCCTCGTTTCACCCAGTCGGGCGACACGACGGTGGAGAAGTCCACGAACGACGTCTGGAAGCGGGACTTAAGCATGTTGTTTCGGTCCGCCACCATGGATTTCACACTCAGGAACGAGCCCGAGTCGGTCTTTCGCCGCCCAAGGTCTTCGTACTCGACGACCTTGCTGCCAAAGAAGAAGTGCGCAGTATCCTGCATGTTGTTATTGCTGTCGTTCATTAGGATTGGAAGCACTTCACTGAGGTGGGCGGCGGGAACGTGCATGGCTGCTCGGACAATGTACAAAGTCGAGTCGCTGCCCTTCGACCGGAGCACGCGCTCGTCGAGCTGGAGTCGTAACCGGCCGGACGCGGGGTGCATCTGCTGGGACACTAGGGAGTATTCGGTGGCGTCGCCAAAGCAGAACAGTGCCAATGACGAGCGCGCGTCGGCTTCCAAGTCGTCTACCGCAGTGGATGCTGGCATATATGATTTTCCTGTTTTAACTGGTTGGCAAATGGCAAACTGGGCGTGCCGCGGCATTTTGGGTACGCACCTCTTCGGTTTTAATTCGCACGGGGCGGCGAGCATACAAACCCCAAGTGTAAGGCAGGTTACTTGAATAAAATTACTTGTTGAACTTGATGCACCATGTGGTGCAGTAGACTCAGATGAGTCAATGTGCATGATGTACTACCGGTACTGTAACCTTCTCGGCACATGCTGCGAGCATTGGTGTTCTGCGGCCAGCATTGGGCCTTGTTTAGCTGCCTGAGAGGGAGCCACCGGTGGTAAATGGAGCTGTACATAGCGGTGTAGGTACAGTACAGTATTGGCGACCTGACAACTCGATCGAAGTGGGGCTACAGTACAGGGAACGGCTGGTTGCATTTCACGGAATTGTCAACATGTTCTTGTGCTGCCGAGAACAATTTGAAGCCGCATGCATACCATGGTGTGCAGTAAGTTCGGAAACAACATTACTGTAGCTGACGTTGAGCCAGGCTACAGTGCGCCGTGGAGACTTCCATTCAGTGATGAGTAGAGGTGCGATGGAGCTCGATGGGGGACGCATGGCACGTCGAGTTTGCGATTGTGAGGGGGAAGTCTATGGCGTGAGAGCATCGTACCACTGGTGTCTCAGTGGCTACCACTTCTTCGTGTACACTTCGAAGTACCCATCACACATGTCAACATCGGCAACTGTGAAGGAGGCCAAGGCTCAAATCACAAGCTTCGAGCCTTCCCCGAAGGACGAGCTACATTGTATATGTACTGTACTGGTGGTAGAGAGCGTCAAGTGGTCAAAATTCTTTGATGTGACGGAATGAGACACTTGCAATTTATTTGATGGGAGTTGTCCGATAAATTCCGGATAATTGACCTTTGTCATACGATTAGTGAAACCATTCAGTCCGATATTTGTCGCTTACTACCGGTAGTACAGTATACGTATATACAGTAGTACCTCGAAGTACCTTACATAGCAGGGACGACACTGATACTGTGAGCACTGCGACCGCGGTACAAACACTTAGCAAGCGTACCACCAGAAGCTGCAGCTAAAGTTACGTACTGTACCTTAAGATGCTCTACATTTCATTCAAGCGTCAACAAAATCTCCATGTCTCCTCATCGCGTGAGGCGAAGGCCACCGGCGAGCCACAGCTGCTGCACTTCTTTCCGTGCTTCTCGATCGATCAAATTTTTGGCGGCCACCACTTGGTGGCGACGGTACCAACTGTCAATTTGTCGACAGGTTTGATTGAGTAGAGTCCACGCATGTTCCACGGTATGTATCGCGAGCTCGAGCTCATCAAGAGTAGAGCAGCCTGCTATCAATGCGCCGGCATCGGTGCCACCGGCCCTCGCAAGTTGCCGCAGGGGGGCATGCAGCATCCGTGCCACGTGAGCCTTCTCGACGCGGTGGAAATTCCACGATGGGAACGCGCGGACCAACTCGAGGTACTCGCGAACGAGTCGAAACGGACTGAGCCGTTGGGGACCATGAAAGAACGCCGGGTTTTCCAGCAGTGCCTCGGCGGACATTACGCCTCGTGCGCCGGTGGCGGTCGCGCAGGCTGCCAGGTCATCAAAGCATTCGACTCCCCCGTTGGCAATGACGGGTACGGACACGCGGCGCTGGATGGCGGCGATGGCCACCCAGTCTGCCGGACCTGTTTTCCGACCGGTCATGACGCGGTTGCGGCCATGCACCGTGATCGCCGACGCCCCCGCGGCTTCGATTTGGTCGACGAGGCGGAGCGTCGCTTGCAGACCTCGGTCCAGCGGGTCTTTGCTTCCCTCGTCGATGATGCGAATCTTGCATGTGAATGGAATGGATAAATGGGATTTCCAATCGCGGAGGATGCGCAAGATAGTGTCCGAGTCTCGAAGGAGGAACGACCCATAATGTCCTTTGCGGGCAATAGGTTGGGGGCAGCCGAGGTTGAGGTCCACGGCCAATACGCGGTCTTGAACGAGAAGGGCTGCGTCTAGTAGAGCCTGTGGGTCGTCGCCCGCGAATTGGGCAATCACGGGATGGTCGGTCGTATTCGTTTCAAGTAAGTCGTAGTCCAATCGTTGGGTGCGGTAAGTTGGGTCGGTGAGGAACACCTTGGCATGAAGCATCGGCGTGTAACAGAGCTGGGTGCCATATCGGCGGCACAGTGCCCGAAATGCAAACTCAGACTGATCGACCATTGGAGATCCGACATAGAGCAGCGGCGACCGCGACCACAGCGAGTCCATCAAATTGGCAATTGAGATGGGCAATTGGTTGGCTGAATCCAACCAATCAAAACCGACGATTACGCCGCCTATTTTTAGAACACTGTCATGGCGTCGGAGTCCGTCGTGGGACGGTCCGACGACGACGACCGCGAAGTGGCGAAATGGAAGCGGCGACTGGACGAAAATAAATACATTCGAGCAAACTTGCTGGATCAAGCCAACATGCTGTCGTACACTATGCAGCGCTTGAGTGCGAGGCATCGGGGGCTTGGCGTGGTAGACGTTTACTCGATTTGGTGGGAAATGATGTTGAAGCCCCAGGCAATGTCACTGAAAGGTATGCACAGGAGGATGTTGGGCCAAGGGTATTCCATTGACGAACGAGACGACAATGTAAGAATGGATCCAACATGCAGCACATACGTGGCTAACTGGGCCGTTGAACTTAGGGCGTGCCACCGTTGGTGCACTGCGCAATTGTACGATACAGTACACACATGACATCTGTATCATGACGTTGAGGCGTGTAGAGAGGATGGTTGGGCGTCATTCTCATGTTTAGCCAGCATCCCCACAATGTCAACGTTACTTCCACGGTAATCCACCCATCACAAGAAGCTCGTGTCGAGACGTACTGACGGCTCCATGGCAGATGCAAGAAACTGCCGTGAGTGCGGCATGCCGTCGTGGCCACATGAACGTGGTGCGGTATTTAATCCGTCGAGACGCCGACTTGAGCGTTTGTGATAAAGTGAGCGGGAACTTGTGCTTGCTTTGCATCTCTAACAGTGTCACAGTCTGGGTTTTCGTGCTTGCGGTGGGCAGCCAAACACCGAAACAAACACCTCGTCCGGTTACTCTTGCAGCGTGGAGTGTCTGTGCAAAAGGTTTGCATTCACGAGTCCACGGAGGCGATGCATATAGCCAAATTCCTGCTGAAATCCTAACATCATCCAGGATTGCGGCACTGTCAACCACTCAGCCTTGGACTGGGCGCGGGCAAATCACGACGAAGACATCGAGAATATGTTGGTGGCCGTGCTTGGTGGGTCGATCATTGTATCACAAGGCCGGGATTCATCTGTGGTGTAGTCGAGGAGAAGAAGGTTCAAGTAGCCATATTGCAACAAAAGGCGAAAGCGACGCACGAGAAGTCGGCTGCTTCTGCTGCTAAGGTGGTTGCAGAAGCTACCGCAGTAGTTGCCGAACCGACGATGGAAGAGCGGCGCCAGGAACACCTCAAGCACCAGGAACAAGAGCGAGATGCAGCGTTCAGGGAGCGCGTGGATGCGTTGTACAGCCAGCAGCCAGTGCAACTGCTGAAGAGCCTTCGACCTATCGAAGTGGCGCCATTACCAGTGCCAGTCGCTGAAACAGAGTGGCGCAAGAAGGAATGCATGGCGTGGGAGCGGGTGGCTGTATCCCCCAAGCGGCAAGAGGAAGCGACGCCCCATGTAAACATGACACGCATCAGGCAACTCATGACAATGGACGACGACGTCGAGGATGCAAGTATGGATGCGTTGGTCTCCTTCGCACAACGTGCCAAACCAAAGCCTGCGTCGCTGAAGTTTTATTGTCCAGAGGTTTAACTCTCTACTGACGCCACACTCGTGTGAATATGACATGTTTTGCATTGGAGGCAGCATCGATGGAGTTTTGGTGGCAGGTACAAACGAAACTGTGAATCAAAAGTGTATTGAATAATGTCATACAAGGACGGCACAGTCGTGGCCGTGCTTTTCAGCGACGACCTTCTGCATACCGTCGGTCAGTATCAGGTGGGATACTTCGAGGGATTGGTACGGCATATTGCCGAGTGCGCATCCATCTGCCGCACCATGACCATCTCAGCATCGCCCGGCTCAAGTGCATTTCATTTTCGGCATCAAGAGAAGCGTTATTCATCACAAGACCTTTCCGTTGACATTTGGATCCGACAGGCTTCTTGCTGCACGGGGCCATTTAGGAAAACTCTCAACCGTACTCTTGTATATTATACCATATCCACACACTTTCCACGACGCCGTCCCTGATTGCGCAGCTTAATTAGGCCATGTGGACATTCTGTAGGCGTTGCATCATCACCGACTGCCTTGTACATCACGCGCATTTGACCTCGCTGCGAGGTGTGGACATCTGAAAATCGTTCAATTCCTACACACGCATTGTAATGAAGGGTGTCCGACGGACACAATGGACAAAGCTACTGCCGTAGGACATCGCACCGTTGTTAAGCTTTTGCACATCGACAGGAAGGGGCGACCTTCCATGCCATCGACTACACAGCAGCCGCGGGCCCATCTCGTTATGGTCCATTTCCGTTACGACCGTCGGACACAAGGCCCCACAACTGTGGTGATGACGTGGGCTGCCATGAATGATAACCTCGACGTCGTGAAGTACCTCCACGACCACCGAAGGCTACACCGACAAGACCGCGGATTTTGCACAGCGCGAGGAGGGCACATGGACGTCGCCCAGTTTCTCGACACCCGTCGAGCAGAAGGGGGTGTACATCGGCCATCGACATGGCAGCCAAGAACGGACACTTGGGGATCGTGAAATATCTGCACGTCAACCGCACGAAAGCCTGCACGGGGACATTTGGATGTTGTGACTTTTTAGACACGACCCACACCGAGGGTTATACGACCAATGCCATGGGGTGGGCTGTAACCAATGGCCGTTTGGATGTGTCGACGTATTTCCATCAACGAAGGGCCGAAGGGTTCCGTCGTGGCGCTGGATTGAGCGGCGCGAATGGAAATTTAGAATGTGTGCAGTTCCTACATCGCTATCGCGCCGAAGGCTGCACCACGTATGCCATGGAGGCGGCTCGACATGGACATTTCCACGTTATGCAGTTTCTCTCGGAGCAGGCGCAATGCGCCGGCGGGAGGACATTGTAAATTGTGAGATGTTTGAATTACCATCAGGAATATTTTGGTGCAAGAACAGTATCACGTCCAAATAGTCATCCAAGGCACCCTAACGTTGCGGCGTCCTGATGAAAGCCTCAAGAGTGCGTTGCAAAGCTCCAACAAAGTCGTGACCGCTTACATTGAAGCGAATAACTTCACACAGCTGCCCTGTGCTTGGGAAGTATTGTCCGATTTTGACGATTCGAGGTTTTAAGCAAATCGCGATTTCATTGGTTGCAATACTCAAAATAACCGTTAGAGTCCTTTCGCCAGGTGTTGTAAATTGTAGCAACTCCTTCGAACTTCGACGCACAGTTAGACCTTCCCAACTGCATGACCATTGTCTTGCACTTTGCAAATTCCCATGGCGTGGCAGTGCAGTGCGAGCAGCCACCGTGGCCTCATCGATAACCTCGTCCAGGTCGGGCTCCTCCGCACGCCAAAGGCGATTGCTGCCATGGCACACACCGATCGAGGCAATTACTGCCCCATTTACCCCTACATTGACGCCCCGCAGCCCATCGGCTACGGTCAAACAATCTCTGCACCGCACATTCATGCAGGTGCCCTGGAGCAGGCTAGCCCCCACCTCCACGATGGCTCGCGCGTGTTGGACGTTGGATGCGGCTCCGGATACTTGAGCGCTTGCTTCGCCCGCCTCGTCGCCCCCTCCGGTCGTGTTCTCGGAATCGACAATGTTCCCGAACTCGTCAATCTCGCGTTAGTTAATACCCGCCATGGAGACAAGGATCTGTTGGACAAAGGCATTCTGTCATTCCGCCAGGGCGACGGCTGGCGGGGTGCGCCAAACGAGGGCCCATACGACTGGATTTATGTGGGGGCAGCGGCATCCCAAGCGCCCCCTGCTTTGCTGGCGCAACTCGCGGACAAGGGCAGTTTGCTGATCCCTGTGGGCCAGCAAGGCGACGCCCAAAGTTTGCTGCAGATCACGCGAGACGGGCCCACGTTCCACAAGGAGTATTTGGCCGCGGTGCAATTCGTCCCCCTCGTTCACCTATCGTCCCCTTGATTTCTAATAATAACAAACTCACTGGCTGTTGAAACTATTCTTGGGCATCGCAAGTATTGATGGCATCAACGTCCCCACCACGGTCAATCTGCGTGCGCCATGCCACTTCTGACCACCGGCAATGGGCCACGATCTCCCCCTCCATCAGTCTATTGGAGCTACAAGCGCTAGTCGCGTCCATGTTTGAGCTTCCCGCTTCGACATCCCCAACAACCCCATGGCATTTAGAGTACATAGACATGGACGGGGACGTCGTGCGAGTGGCCAACGATGCGGAGCTGCAGGAAGCTTTGGCCCATCTCCCTGACCAAGCGTCCGAGTTGGTTGTCAAGTTGACGCTTTCATTGCGCCAGCGGGCCTCGATGACGTGGCAAGCGTTCGTGCCAGCGTTGCAACATGCATTGAAGCAAGCTGAAGAGGCCACGTTAGCGTTTCTAGACCAAGACGGGATGGACTCGACGAGGTTGTTGGTTCCCCGACATCGCCAGGCAATGCTCCTCCTTCGGCCCGAGTATTCGGATACGGAATCCGAGTCGGACGACGACGACACTTAGTAAAAAAATCTCCAATGGATTGTGTTCGTTTTTGCAAAATAAAAGTCTAAATAATCTATAAACAACAAATGGTGAGAGCAGCGCTACGGGTCGGATCGAAGGGGGGGGGTCTCTAATGGTGGTGGGGGGGGTGGTCCCCCGTGGCCGCCTGTTTCGGCACCACTTGCTGCAGCCAGATGCGTGTCTTGTAAATAGCAAACAAGTCGCGCACCAACTCGCGAAAGTCGATTCGTCTACATGGCGAGATTCCATTTACAGTGTGCGAAAATGATTGGAAAAACATGTCGACAACATATTGTACCGCTCAGCTTCAAAGTAAAACGTGAGCTTGTGGCGGTCAAATTGGTACTCGGCATCAATCACATTCATGGGCAGCATGCGCTGGCGGACTTTGGTTCGACACACATGGAGCACCTCCTGCTCTTCCTTATGCTATATCCATCCAGGCTTGAGCAACTTCACATACCTGGCATGCATTTTTTGTACCTGTTGACGAAGCAGATCGCACTCGGCATCACTTGCCAGTCGCATGATTCGCTTCACGCTGCCCGACGCCGAGTGTGTCAAGTCGTCCTTCGAGTCGTTCGTGATCGTTCCAAGCACACGACCGACATCTTCACCGCGGTCGCCCTCCACCTTGACGTAATCGCCGACGGAGTAGCCGCAGATGCCAGCGAAGCAGTCCTTGCGACACCGTTTAAACTGCACCTCGTACGTCGTGTCCAGGACCCCCAGGTCCAACGGCATTGGGGGCAACGTCGCATGGAAGGACGATAAGGGCTGCTCTTCGCGGACCGATGTGGCGCGGGGCTGCCACTCGTAGGCGGACGCCTTCAGCGGTAGCGGCGGTTGCTGTTGTTGGGTCGGTTGTTGCTGTCGCGGCGGGGCAAGCGGGCGGGGCAACGGACTCTTGGTCACCGACGCACCGCGGAATTGGCGCGGGTCCGCCGCGGGATGCAAAGATGGCGACGGGAACGACCCAATGCTGTACGATCGAATGCCACGCGGCGGTGCTTGCGTGTCCTGGTTTGAGCCATACACGTGGGTGTCGAGGTCTTCTGAGTACGATCGAAGATGTTCCATGGGTTGGTCGGGCGGCTGGCGGCGAGAAGACAAGCGCGGCGGCGGGGCGACGAACGAATGGTTCTGTTGCATGGAATTGTGTGATTGCATAGTCGAGAAGGACTTGGCACGCAGGCGATGCTGATGGGACAAAGATTGGTTGTCGTGGACGAGAGGCACACCCAGTGGACTGAGAGGTTGTGGGTTCCGACTACTTGCCGCCGTTAACTCGTCGTCGTTGTTGCTGTCGGACGGCATAGACAGCTGCCATGTTGCCCAGGAGGTTGACGAGTCGCCTGCAGACGGAAGGGATGCCAGTGGAGACATCGCCAATACCAACGGGGAGCCCACGCGACGCGACGGAGATGCGGTGGAGATCGGTACGGGCTTTACATGTTCGGTCAGTGCCATCGACGTGTCGTTGCTGGGGTCGTCAAGGGACAAAACTAACATGCTGGAGCTGAGAAAGTCGTTCCACTCTTGGCGGGATTTCACGTGGAAGTGACTGTCGCCGATGTCGTGGGTCGCTTGATTCGATGCGGCGTCTGGGTGCACGGAAAGAAGGTGCTCGTCGGAGATAGGGAGGAGCGTCTGGACGTTCATGGCCCTTCAAGGTGATGCTAGTGGTGGAGGTGGCGGCGGCCGTGGCGTCGATGTTGCGGGAGGTCGGGCAGTGGTGGCGGCGGCGGTGACCTGAGCAAGCTCTCGACGAAGATGTCCCTCGGGGAGAAATGCTTTTCCAACTGATGTACGTCGACCAGAAATAATTTTATTGATTTCTGGTCCGGTGTGATATAGAACGTAGGCAATTATTAAACGAAAATTAAATACTGCTGCCCTCCGTTATACTAGAATTCACAGTACCATACAGTTCAGAAGACGTTTCCAGTTCCCCTTGCCAGCTTCAACTACACTCACCGTGCTTCGAAATTCGCACTTCAAGGTGCCTGCTGCCATGCCATTGGCTGGATGTTGTTGACAACATAACGACCAAAATAATATTATTCACAATAAGTGAACAAAGCCGCCACTACTACATGCGCACTGGGGACAGTAGGAGCAGCAAAGGTTTGTGAGAAGGGGAGAAGGGGAAACTTGTTTTGGTGAAGGAGCTGTTGAAACTACTAATCAAAGTCCAATACTACGTAGTATAGTAGTAGTAAGTACTTAATGAAATGTGTTAACGTTACTCTCAGTATTTTTATAATACTGCGAGTCTGTCCTGAAATTTCTACTTAACGTTACTGTTAACGTTGTTACAGTAAGAACTTGAAGTAATATTCTGTTGTCCCTAGTACATTCTTGTAACCAAAAGGCAATTTGAAACCGCCCCGACTCAGCTTGAATTGCAAGGCAGACGACACTGAAGCCGCATATTAACAAACACACTATAATACTCTACTAACGTTACTATGTAGTGGTGGCTGGCTAAATGTTTTAATATTGCTGTATTGTTGTGAGAAGTTGGTCTCCACAAACCATAAATATTAAATGAAGGTGGTTACACGTCATGACACGGTTGCAAAACAAGTTTGTCGTTCTTTGCGGAAACATTCCGCCACCCCCGCGAACCCTGGAGCGGATGTGTTTGATCCGCGTGCAATCGCAAGATACCATGAAGGACAGCCAAGACGATACCGCAGGAGGGGGCGTTGCTGCCGCGCTAGGCCTTCGAGAAGTAAGTTCTGTTTGAAGTTCAACGCCGTATGCGACATGTTGGGCGACAGGTTATCCGCAACAGCGGGGAAGTTGTCGAAGCAGGGTTTGATGGAGACGTAGCCGCGATGACTGCGCTGTTGACGAAAGGGTTTCACGTCGAGAGCGAAGATGGCCACCGCCACACTGCTCTCTCTGAAGCGGCGTGTCAAGGGCATGTGGAAATGCTACAGTGCTTACTCTCCTTGGTACACCTTGACGACGCTATGGCATCATCATTTGTCCATGACGACTTGCCTACACTGGGGCTGTAGGGAGCCAACCCCAACGCAATCAACGACACTGGTCAATCGCCATTGTCGCGCTACATTTTCCATCGAATAGTCATATTACAGTTAACAAATCAATATTACAAGGGGGTATTGTTTTACTATTGACCTTTTGTTTGCTACAGGGACGAGGTTCGTCGTTGGTGGAATTAAATCGTCGGGGGGGGCACTGGCTTTTGGTAGCGCTGATTTGGACGGCCGTTGGTGTTGTCGTGGGGAATGATATTCTATCTCAAGCGAATTCTCTCAATCTTTGAACATTACCACCTTGAAATTGCACAAAATGTCCACACTGCCTTCACCGTTGTCGACTTGAACTTGCCTTCGTAAAGTGAAACAAAATATTAATCCCTGGGAGATGCGGGAAGTGGCGAAAACTCATCGTAACACGAAGTTATGAAGGCCAAAATCGAGGCATTCATGGTTGGCGAAAGCGAAACTGGAGTTCTTCGCAGTCATCCGACTTGTTTGAGAGGGACATTGGCTGCTGTACTGACACGCCGTTTTTTATCGCTCACTGCATGTGCGATGCCTTGCATTTCGAACTTCGCGCCGTTTCACCTTGAACTTTTACGCATCGTTCGAGACATGCACACGCGCAATAAAAATATTGCATCCGCAAAAGTAAGGAAATATCCGGAACTGTTGTGTATAAGAACACTTTTTCCAAGGCGCTGCCGTGGAAGGAATGTAACTCGACTCGTAGGTATTGGATTATAATTCTACAATATGTTACATGAAGCCAAAGTCCAGGCCTATTCGGGAGTTATGAATGCGCTATGATTCCTGTTATAATTCATTATCATTCACATCACTTTGTCCAGAAACAGCTTAAAACAAGCGGTCCAATTTAAGGTGCACCATTTTAAGCTTAGTCTTTGTATATCCATTTGCATATTTTTGGGCGGTTAGGTTAAAAACTGCCTTTGTAGGAATTGATTGGCTAATTCGCGTGCACCTTAAATTGGATCGAGCACCTTAAATTGGACCTTTATGTTGAAAATGGACGAACTTTGAGGACGCTTTTCTCGAGCTGTGTAATACTTACTTACCGGTAGAGCAATACAACTCGTACTACTAGATAGTGCATTCCTAGTTCGGCCTATGCAGCATGGTCTGTGCATACACAGCTCTCTCTGGCATGAGGCATCTTACCCGCATGTACACGCTTGTTCTTGAAATACGACGACTTTGGCAAGTGTTCGAAGTTGACTTTCTCTACAGCTGTTGATCCAGGCGACATGCGATACGGTGTTCTTGATAGTGAGTATGCGTTGAGAAATCGCTGACCTGCATCGCGCCTTTCCTGCATGTACAGTACACATGCACATGGTATGAAAAAAAGCATAAATAATTATGGTGATGAATAAAAATACGCATACTGTACTTAATGCAAATATCAACATATATATATACTTAATACAAATATTAACATAAATATGTTCATGCAGGATGCATGCAGCTTTAGTCAAGTTGTCACGTGCGAGTCAACCAGGAACTGAATATAATCTGCCACTTCCACGGAATCAAACGGCGTGTGCATCTCTCTGCTGTTCTAGACGAAGCGATTTGAAAATATTTATGTGGATTCATGTGGTGGTAACATATCAACGATGCAAACATTTATTCGCTGTCGCTAGGAATGCGCTTGTAGAACGCGACGTCGCGCGCGAATTCAAAGGACTCGACCAAATGAAAGACATCTTGGTCAGTTTGACCCCATCAGTCTTCTGATGCTCGCCTGTTTCCACATATCCGTCGATGAGGACTTCGATTTCCTCGTCGTGGATGGTTTCTAATCGCGCGATGCCCGCTTGTACCCTTTGCCCACGTCCTGCAACGCCTTGGCTTCCATTTTGCTCTGAGTGAGAGCTGCTTGCACAGCTTTGTACTGCTCCACGAGCGCTGAGATTGTGTCAAGCGACGCCTCATGCTGCAGCATATGTACCGTTTCTTGGAGCGTGTCCATGGCGCATTCGAGCTCGGCCACTTTTTCGTCCTTCGCGGACTCTTGGGCTTGTTGGAGTTGCGTCATCACCGCCCGAAGTTTGTCTTCGCGACTGGGGAATTGCTTGACTTGGGCGGCCCGACGAAGTTGCCGGTGCGTTCGAGCTCGAGAGTTGGGACGGAGATGGATTATTTAACCCAGATGCTTTCCCTGTCTTGGGCTAAGACAATGGTCGCGATCATCAGATCATTCTCACCTTGTCCGAGAGGAAGCTTTGGACAACCGATGCCCGAGTGGTTGGGATGTAGTGCGGGGACGTAGTCGTGGTCGTTCGGATGCCCCTTGTTGTTATGGGGGGGTATTGGTGTCAATGGTGCTATGTGGAATGGCGGACTATGTATGCATTGAAATATGTACGGGAAGTGGAGAGATGAGGTTCGACGTATGTTACCTTCGCTGTCGTTGCTTTCTTGGTCCCTGGAGTCTTAAGGGCTGCTGGAGCAGAGGAAGTAGGTCGGAGAGAGAGGCGTGGCTTGTCCGTGGAGCTGCCAAACCTGGGGTGCTTTACTGGGGACGACTACTTGTATCGAGGAGTGATCGAGTTGGAGGGAGTGAGAATGCCCGAGGGTTTTGGTTGCTTGTCAGGCGACGTTTGGCGCGGATTAATCGATGCACTCGATGGACGTGGGACCGCAATCATGCTCGTTGTGGTAACGACTGTGAAAACGGGTGTAATCTCTACCTTGTCACACATCCTTTAGTTGAGAAGAATAGATGAAATGTTTCACAAACTCAAGAAATCGTTACCTCGTTGTATTCTCTGCCGTTTCACTCATCCAATAGATAAGATATAGATGAAAGGTAAGAACCATGACCACCTCGGGGTGGAAGCGCTGCATTTCGACCCCAACACACCTCTCCACGCGCTCCTTGACCCCACATTCCATTGAAGTACGTCAATGGATGTCCAACCTGTACCATGCAGAGCAACGTTGTTCCAACAACGAGATGATGTCGTTGGACCTTGAGGTGTACTTCACGTCCCTCGCTAAGTTCCCCCCCAACAAACGTTCATGTTTCGACGCTTCGTTCGCCTTCCACGCGAATATACTACGTCCGTTCCACCTCCTCTTTCGATATACATGCATTGGGAAGCGTCCGTCTAGTTCTTCTTGCTTTGTGGCCCCCTGGACGGAGCTACCAACATGACTGCCTACCTTCATCAATCTTACTGCAGATGGCTAAACCCTCGCTAGTCGAACAGCCAAGTTACAGCGAAAGGTGCACATGTGCACAGACAACTCGTTCGTTTCCAGTTGGCAATTTCGAGTGGTTACGCGACGCAACCGCCGCCTTGGTTCAATCCCAAGTCGAGTAGGTACTAACTAACTACTGTATCTGTCGCGGTCTTGACCACCACTGCATCGCCACCACCACCACTTCATCTTCCGTCGGCCATCAACGCCAACCACTTGCGGTTGCGGTAGCCGGATGTGGAAGCCATACACAAATGGTTAATGATGGCAGTTACACACCGTGACACCGTTGCAAATGGGCAGTGGGTCCAGCAAGCCAATGGATAAACCGGCGGCGAATTGGACGCCGATCAACCTAAGCGAGTACGTCAATCAGTCGGCAGTATCGAACGATGCCAAAGCCGCGATTGGAGCGTGGGTAACAGACAATGGTAGTACAAGTTCAAAGTGGTCCTGGAACCCCTTCACATTGATTGCTCGATCGTGAAATGTAGCCATCACGGGGCCCCAACTTTTGGACATGGACACAGGTATGGTGCTTGCGCAACTGCGGCTCCCGGACGGGGATGCGCCGCATGTTGCAACGTTTCTATCGGAACTGCGGACTCTGGCCGCCACCGAGTCTGCCACCGCTGCGATCCACACGACGCTCAAAGGCTTGCCAGCGGCGTTGGAAAAGGCAGTATACGTGTACGAGAAGTACCCGCTCATCATCGACGAGACCGGCCAAGCTGCGCAGTTCTTCAAGTACCAGCGCGGCTGCTTTTTAATGGCGGGCAACCCAGCGGACGTTACCGAGTCCGTCTTAAGGCGGTCTCTTGTTGGTGCTGTAGCTCCAACTACAGTCCTTTCCTGTCTTATCCATTCATATGGTCTTAGCGGCGTTGCGTCTTGGGACGACCATGACGTTGTGCCTGGACAAGCTAGCCGGCCTCGAGCTCGACCAATTCTTTTCCGACGGGTGGTTTCCATCGCAAGTTCTGAATCGCCACGAGTTTTCCAAGCCAGAGGTATGGGCGCCACTGCTTCGCCCAGTAAGTTGGCCTCTGGCACGCGATGTTGTGGGAAAGTATAACGAGCTAACGGGCAAACAGGGCGAAGGCGACCCCGACGCATCGTTGTTCTTGCCATCGGACGCATTCAAGTTTGTCGTTCTTTGCGGAAACATTCCGCCACCCCCGCGAACCCTGGAGCGGATGTGTTTGATCCGCGTGCAATCGCAAGATACCATGAAGGACAGCCAAGACGATACCGCAGGAGGGGGCGTTGCTGCCGCGCTAGGCCTTCGAGAAGTAAGTTCTGTTTGAAGTTCAACGCCGTATGCGACATGTTGGGCGACAGGTTATCCGCAACAGCGGGGAAGTTGTCGAAGCAGGGTTTGATGGAGACGTAGCCGCGATGACTGCGCTGTTGACGAAAGGGTTTCACGTCGAGAGCGAAGATGGCCACCGCCACACTGCTCTCTCTGAAGCGGCGTGTCAAGGGCATGTGGAAATGCTACAGTGCTTACTCTCCTTGGTACACCTTGACGACGCTATGGCATCATCATTTGTCCATGACGACTTGCCTTCACTTGGGCTGTAGGGAGCCAACCCCAACGTAGTCAACGACACTGGTCGATCGCCATTGTTCCGTGCGAGTTACAACGGACATTTGGACGCAGTGACGTTATTATTGCACGCAGGGGCTGACCCTCGCATCAGCACGACACAAGGGTGCTAAGTGCAATAGCCCCATCATATGCTTGTTCGGTTAGTAATAAATATGATCTCGTTTTACATGACAAGGGAAACTCCATTCGACGTGGCCAAAGGCAAAGACATTGCAGAGATGTTGACGGCGTGGCCCGTGGCTACGACCGACAGACTTTTGAAGGAACGACGAGAGGTATGGTCGTAGTCGTTCCAAGGATGTGAGAAGCTCAACGCGATGACACTGCCAACATGCGTAGCTCATGGAGAAAAAGTTGCAGGAACGCTTAACTAGCCATGTCGAACGAGAACACGTCGCCAAGCTCCGCATTCGCGATGACTTGGTGGCGCTTGCGAGCTCGACAGCGAGCACTGCCGCGGGTGAGCTTAAGGCCATGCTGCTCGGTCTGGCGGCTGATGCTGTGGTGAATGCAGACAAGCCTCGAGGTAGTGACTTTGCTGGCATGTCATGAGGTGTTTGTCTGTGATTGATATTTCCTGGTGGGTCACAGGGTCAGCCAACTCGCGCGACGAGCGAGGTTGCACGTTGCTGGCGTTAGCGGCGCAGCACGACAATGCGGACGTGGCGACCTTGTTATTAACACACTGGAAGGTCAGAACATGTATCAATTAACCATAATAGGACGACTGAATTGTTGTTGACGGCAGCAATTTCAAGATGACAGTCACCCCGTTGTACGAAAGGCCCCCCATGCCAAGGACACGTACATCGACGTGTTTCGGGCCCAAGTGAACGCGCGAGACATGAAGGGATGGACCCCCGTGGCCATTGCCGTGTTCCATCAAGCGAAAAGGACGACGCGGTTGCTGCTTCAGCACGGCGCCAACCCCCGATTGAAGAACCAGGTGCTGGACGATTCATTGCATTATAAGCCATTACAGTTCACTTGTATATGCCACTATGTATAGTACAACAAGAGCGCAATGGACTTTGCTCAGGACGAACTCGATGCAGCGATGAACGTCGTGACGAGCAGGGCAGAGGTACGTCATGGTAACAATGGACCAATTTTGAACGAGCAATGGTAGATTCGGTCAGTGCTCGATGAATGGGAGTCGGAGCAACTTGCTAGCACACTGGAAAACAACCGCAACAAATTCTCCGTGGGGGCTGCAGAACCCTTGCCTTCCGACGGCGGGGCCACGCTGTTGGCCATCGAAGTGGCTGAGGAAGCGCAGCAAAAAGCCTCGTCAAAGAAAAAAGTACCTGGCAAAAAGACCAAGTCGAAAAAGACCAAGTAGCAGTAAAATAATATTATACATTCAGGACATGGCGGTGGGATTTGTATTGTTGGGACGACGGAGTCAAGTCGTCGAGGAGTTTCAGCTTGAGCGGCGCGCCAGTGTCGCGATGTTTCATGCGCAAGAGACTGTGGGGGGTGGAGCTACCCCCGATGGGGCGAAAGCCCTGGGCTAGTTTGGCGCATTCGCATTCGGCCACTTCACTAGCGCTGTTGATGGTCGTGGATATGTTTGTCATCGAGTCCTCCGTGGCAGTTATACTGGCCTGGCACCGAGGGCGCTCGACTTCCATGTGCACCGCATCGAAACAATACAGTGCCGACGAATTTTCAAACGGCTGACAGTGCTTGGCGTGATGCAAGAGCCCCACGTCCATGAGCGCATTCCCGACACGAATGGCTTGAGGGATGTTGTGCACGAGTTCCAAATCAAACATGCAGTCCACCAAGTGTTCCCCCTGAAATACTTGGTGCGCGCTGCTGTCCTTCGTTGTCTTGGGGCCAGACGACGTGCCAGCATATCGAACGACTTGTGACAACTGGTCGGCCAACGGCCCTAGCATGTCGTCCAGCAGCAAAGTCAGAGTGGCAACTATCGCAGACGCGGCGGGCCTTGACGTCGGAACGTCGTGCCACGCCGCTTGGATCAGTTCTTGCAGGGGACGGGGGACGTGCGCCCCCAGAACGGGGCGATGGCCTTGCAAAACAAGCCCAAAGATCTGCAACTGGTTGGCCGTCACATACTTGTCCTGGTCGGGATGGAGGATGTCCCACATCGTGACAGCCAAGCTGTAAATATCCACTGCTTCCACCATGTCGCCACCTCTGCCTCGGATCACTTCGGGGGGCATGTACTCGACCGTGCCGACGACGGTCATGTGCCGAAGGGACGTGCGTTGGGGGACGTCCGTCGTGCGTTGTTTGGACACGCCAAAGTCGGTTACTTTGATGCGGTGGTTGACATCGACCATGAGGTTGCCCGGTTTCAAGTCGCGGTGAATAAACGGCGGGGAAAAGCTGTGTAGGTACTCCACCGCTCGAGCAGTGTCCAACATCATGCACAAACTCAAGGCCGAATGCTGGGGAATCTGGTAGTGCTGCTGGATGGCGAGGACATCGTGCATGCTGCCCTGGCAAAGCTCCGATACCAGACAAATCGTGGGGGGGCACACACACAATCCATAGAACGACACTATATTCGGGTGATTCAGCGCCCCGGATAGCGCCGCCTCGTGCGAAAACGACGCGACGACCCCTTCGTTCACCTCGGGGGGCGTAAACACTTTGATCGCTACGTCGATCTTCGTGTGCAACTTACCGCGAAACACGTCGGCACTGGCCCCTCGACCGATGCGGGACATGACCTTCAAATGGGCAAAGTCAATGATGAACTTGCGGTGCATTTCGATGAACACGTGCAGCCCTTGCGCGGACGTAATTTCCGGAATAATGTTGGAACCGTCCCCGTTGTTCATGTGGGCTTGCAGCGAACACGCCCGCTCCCCCAGTCCGCGCCAGTGACTTGTGTCGGCCGTGAGCAACCACCACACAAAAAGGGGAAGAGCGGTGTCGTAGTACCCGGCAACCACAACAAACGTGGTGGCAACTTGGAGCAGTTCTGGCGCCGCGTGGCTTTGCCGATAAAGTTCATTGTACGTGACTGCGATGGCCTGAGCGCCAATGAAATACACGCAAAACACACGTAGCGACCACTTGCTCGCGCGAGAGCGAGGCTTTGTGAGCATCCACAGGTAGAAAATGCTAAGGCCAACGCGGAACGTTGTCTGAAGCAAGTAGGTTGACATGGTATCAATGGCGGAAACCTTGGCCACCACTTCAAGGATCACGGGAAACAACGACAGCACCAAGGCCATCCCGGTGGCACGCCACAACGCTTGGACCGACACGCTGTTTTGGTAGAAGTAAAGGATCACAAGGAGGAAGATGAACTGGCGGCCAGCATACACAGCTGCCAACGCGACGGCATCAAACAACCACTCAATGAAATCGAAGGTGAAAGTCGTCCACAGAAACGCGCTGTACATGCCCAATGCCACGAGCAACATCCACAACATGGGCTCGAAGGTGGGCAATATGACGTGGCGAGCTGCCACAACGTCGCCATCGTAGGCGCCGTGCCGCTTGAAACGGAGGTAAAGAACCAGTGCCAAGGTCAGGACGAACATGATCACGTACCCCACCGCGGCTTGTATTTGGATGGTGTGGAAGGCGTTTGCGAGGTACATCATCGCCACAGAGTCCGACGCGGGAATGGGAGACGTTGGATCGATAGACATGACGTGCACTTATTATGGAATAGCAGCTTTGCATTTCGAACCAAGATCGCCACCCTGTGTCTGAGAAAAGTGAGTTTGGAACGGCGGAGATTTGGACTTTTATTTGGAAACTGTGGACGAGATTACAGTAGTACCGTTGTATGAAAGGACACACACACCCGTTTCGACGGTTACCACGTAACGGCTGAAATGCATGTTCACGACATTGCAGTTCTCAAAGGTACCCAAAAAGTGTTTGGGTGGTAGCTTACATGGCTTCACGTAAATCCTTGGCACTGGTGCTCTAATCGGCATTACATCCAAGATCGCCACCCTGTGTCTGAGAAAAGTGAGTTTGGAACGGCGGAGATTTGGACTTTTATTTGGAAACTGTGGACGAGATTACAGTAGTACCGTTGTATGAAAGGACACACCCGTTTCGACGGTTACCACGTAACGGCTGAAATGCATGTTCACGACATTGCAGTTCTCAAAGGTACCCAAAAAGTGTTTGGGTGGTAGCTTACATGGCTTCACGTAAATCCTTGGCACTGGTGCTCTAATCGGCATTACATTGACGTCAGTGAATTACTAACTAGTATTGACAATGTGTAGCTGTGCAGTTTAACAAGGTTTGAATCCTCAGGTCATAGCATTCGTACAATCATCGAAGGGATCGTTGGAGCTTAGACACTAGCTTAAGATCATTCGTCAGGTTGTAGAAATATCACAATCAATCAATATTCACTACGCAGTGATGATGGCGAACAAGCAAGGTGTCGCCGTGATGGTGCTGGAGGTGGCAAACTCTGTGCTGTCCACGCTTTGATTTGGCAAGTTGGCAGTCTGCCTATCGGTGAAACAACTCTTCCCGTGCTATGGTCGGTTTGTTGTGATGGTCTTGCCCTAGCGTTCGACACGTACATCGCCCTGTATCGCCAAGCACAGATGTGCGAGCAATAATCACCGGCGTTTCTTCGTCTACGCGCGGTTCCGACTTGTCCTTGAGATCGTTTGGATGTGATTGTTCATGTCCAATCGATGTGTATCAAACAAGTATGTTGCCGACGCCGCAATTTCAAACGGCATGCAATGCTTCGCATGGTGAAAGCAACCGGCGTCCATGAGTGTGTTGGCCAAGCGCACGCCGCTTTGTTGCAAAAACGCATTACTTTATTCCACCAAGCACCCGACCAACTCGCTTCTACGCATGACCGGTGACTTTGCCTTTTTGTTGGACTTTTTTCAGCCACGTACGTGACACAGCCTGTCAGTCGAAACGCCCCCTGGTCGGCCAAGTCTTTGTGCAAGTCTTCGAGTACGGCCACCATCGCCTTCGTCGATGGACGAAACGATGCGTATGTATTCCACGCAATCCCTAATGAATCATGCAGCCCGGGTGCACCTCAGGGTCGATGGGTGGGCCGTTCAAGACCATTTGAAACACGTTCAAATGGTTTTGCTTTCTGTGGGGGTACACTTAGCTTGACCAGGATGGAGGATGCCACATCATAATTGCCAAGCTGTAAATGTCTGCCGATTCCGAGTGTGCATCATGCCTTGCTTACCTTCGATGACTTTCAGGGCATGTACTGGACGTTACCACGGAGAGTCATCTTGCGGTCGCTGCAGTGCAAGCCGGACGTTTTGGTTTCCATGCTTCGCGGTTCACCAAAGTCCGTCAGGTTGACAACGTCGTTGGAACCGAGCAAAAGTTGGCCGGCTTGATGCCTCGATGAATTAACGAGTGGAGGTGGGCTACTGCCTGCACTGCATCCATCATATAACACAGTTTGGAGCTCGACGTAGTCGTCGGCGGCATGGTGTTGCTTGGCGAGATGTACTCAAGGCCGCCGCGACACAGGTCGTACACCAGACAAATGGACCAAGGGCAGATGCAATGCCGTGAAACTGCACAATGTTGGGATGCTTGAGGGCGCACATAGCGCGGTTTCTATCGAGAACTCGACCATAACGGTCTCTGAGATTTCAGTGGGGAAGTATACTATGACCACTACAGGCGTGGCAGAGTGCAGGACTCCGCCGAACACGTTGGCCGACGCCCCGCTGCCAATTTTACGACGAAGCTCCAAATGAGCAAATGCAATGATGTCGTTGCGGTGCAGTTCCAAGACGATGTAGAGGCCCTGGACGGACACGATGTCTTGCATCCCTCGCCTCCAAGCAATGATGACCATCAAAGTCAAACGCTTGATCGCCCACGCCGCGCCAATACTACACTTGTATGTGTCGCCAATGAGAAGATGCCACACGAACAATGGCGTCACCGCGCCGAAGATGACACTTTGAAAGACTACGGCGGTGCTGCTGGCCGTGTCTTGGTTGTAAAATAGTGTTTGGAACACATACACAGCCCCAAAGTACACCAGCACGTACGCGTAGAATTCGCGCTGGGTGCGCAAGAGTCTGCGCGAACAAAGAGCCAAGTGAACCACGCAATATAGAGCCCGCGGGGATGTATTGGGCGACCAACTTGGTGGTCTCAGACACGACGAGTGCTCCATGGCTTTGCCATGGAGCACTCAACACCACAGTGCGAACCGAGGCCCGACGCGTCACACTTCGCTGTAGGATGAGCACCACCACGAGAAAATGAACGTAAACTACCGGCCTTGGGGAAGGAGCTACTTTACATAGATGGGGGCAAAACTTGTGGCGGAGGCAACGAAGGCAACGACGAAGAAGAGGATGTACAGGCCAGTAACAGCCGCTGTGACCCCATGAGCGACTGACTCAAACGCAGGCAAAATGATCTTTTGGGCGGCGTCGGCGTCACCGCATTACGCTGTCGAACGATTCCGACGCAAATGCCGAATCAGAGCCAACGACATCAAGCACATGGCCCCATTTGTGAAGCAGTGCACAAGTTGAAGTCTTTTGTACTGTAGCTTTGGTTGAATGTCTTTGCGACGTAGCCGTCGCTAGAACTAACACTGACAACGATGCGTTTTAAGAATGCTTCGACGGCACTCTGACGTGGTTCCAAGGTCAGGTCACGTCCAGTTGGTATGCGAACCCAATTTCAATCCCGTTGGTCCATTCGTAGCCGTTGAGGTAGCCTTTCCTTTGGACCGCAAATTACGTTCGTACTATGCCATATTGCGAAATTCGGAATTCTGCGGTGCAAAACAAAAACCAGACGTGCTCTAGGTTTGCTGGGGAATCTGGATGTCTGTTGAGGGAAACGTCGTGTCGATGTATCCAAGTAGAGGGGACAACAATGTAAACGCAAATGAGTGGCCTTTTGCATGCTCTAGCCAGGTACTGAATGCTCATCGATTTGCACGGGCATTACATGTTGCATATGATTATCAAGGGTACTATTAGAGTAAGCGGGTTTAACAGTAAACTGCATTTCATTCGTTGCACACATGTCCCTAGCAATTTGACTGTGCATTCAATCGATATCTTGGATTGCCTGAGGTCAAAGTTCTGGGTTGGCCTGGTGGGTGCTTTTCAGTTGCTGGATTTTATTATTGGGTACCGGTAGGTAAAATGACTGGACGTCAATATCCTGAAATTTTAGACATTCATGACACCTTTCAACAATCAGTAGGATGAGCGCAGTACAGTTCAGTTGCCTCAACGAAGTGCGGTGTGTACTACATCAATATTAAATGGTTCAAATTTCTTTAGTCAGCATCAGAATCTTCGTAACGTTAGTCGTGCTCAGTGCCATGCAGTAAACTCGTACAATAAATGCAAGGGAAGGGTGTTGTGTGTGATAGTGAACCTTACAGCGGTGCCATTGGAAACTTAATTTACTAGGAATGGTCACAATGCTACCATGTGAAGCTTCATTGATACCATTCGACTTAGTAGCACTGGATTCGTACTGTTATTAGTGAATGTTGCGATCAGTCAAACGATACGACTGGTCAACTTAGAAAACATAGCTCTTTCTAAGACACTTATCATTCATCACACTGGTCAAATGACTACTACTACTAGGCCATGTGCATGGTCAAAGTTCGTGTGCCAGTTGCATTCGAACTGGTGGTGGAGGGGTAGCCCACAAAGTCCATGTCGCCACCAGTTTGGTTGAGTAAATTCACAGCCAACGCCATTTGGTTGTCGTCCTTGCGGTTTCGGAAGAACTTTTTCCGCAAGCCCTTGGGTTTGACGTGACCTTGACCAAGCTTCCGACAGGCACATGTGGCATTCACATCACCGAGAATGGATGTGCCGACGTACCCCCCGCTACCATCGCCCAAGGTGCTACCACCGGCGGCAGTCATTGTGTCTTCCAGTGGCTCGTTCATTTCCAGCTGGTAGCTGTCAAACGTATACGTGGCCGTGACCGAGTTTTCAAACGGCTGGTTGTGCTTGGAGTGGTGCAAACATCCGGCATCCATGAGCGAATTGCCAAAGCGAACGGCTTCTTCAATCTCAAACGCATAGCCGTGATCAATGAAACACTGCACGAGCGCCACCCCCGAGAAGGTCGACATTGAAATGGCAGATTTCTTGGGCTTTAACGTGGCCAGATAGGACACCACGCCCGACAACTCGTGAGACACTTGGCCGCACATGTCCTCCTGCATGTCTTCGAGCACGGCCACGACCATTTTCGCCGACGGACGGAAGATCGGGTCCGAGTTCCAGCAATTTTCAAGCAAATCTTGTAGCGTTTGGGGGATTTCCGGGTCGATGGGGGGGCGCTGGCCGTCCAACACCATGCGAAAGATGTTGAGGTGATTTTGGTTGCTGTTGGGGAACTTTTCTCGCCCGGGGTGGAGGATGTCCCACAACGTGATGGCCAGGCTGTAGATGTCCGCCGTCTCCGTGTACAAAGCCTGGCCTTGCTTGCCATCGATGATCTCGGGGGCCATGTAGTCGACAGTACCCCGTACTGTCATCGCCCGATTGTCGTTGGCAATGTCTTCGATCGTGAACGCCATGCTGCGAGACTCGCCAAAGTCGGTCAGCTTGACCACGTTGGATGCATCCAGGAGGAAGTTGGCGGGCTTGATGTCTCGATGGATAAAGGGTGGGGAAAAACTGTGGAGGTACGCGACTGCTCTGGCGGCATCCAGCATGTAACACAGCTTGGGCCACAGGGGCTCCATGTGATCTGCCCGAGATTTGCGCAGCGCATCTTCGAGGCTGCCGCGACACAGTTCGTAAATCAAACAAATGGATGGAGGGCAGATGCACATGCCGTGAAATAGCACAATGTTGGGGTGTTTTAGGGCTGTGCAGAGGGCGGCTTCTTGGGAGAACTCCAAGATCGTCGACTCGGAGATTTCCGACGGCGAGTACACCTTGACTGCAACTTGTTTCGTCGAGTGGAGGACCCCGCGGTACACATTCGCCGACGCCCCGGACGCCATCTGACGTTGGATATCCAGGTGAGAAAAGTCCACGACATCCTTGCGATGCATCTCCAACATCACATGGAGCCCCTGCGCCGACACGATTTCCTGCATGCCTTGGTTCTCACGAAAGAGTTGCTGGAAGTCACAAGCGCGGTCGCTGAGTCCGCGCCAGTGCTGGGTGTCGGCCTTGAGGAGCCGCCACACAAAGAAGGGTCCAAACGTAGCCCACACGACCGCGCAAAACACGAGGATCATACCGTTCTGGTAGTCCTTTTCGTAGAAACAGAACGTGTACACGTACACAATGATGTAGTAGATGAGGGCAAATAAGCACAGCTCTTGTTGTGTGCGGACACTCGCCCGGGGCATGGGCCGGAAGAAGAGGTACGCAAATCCCCCCATAAGTATGGTGCGGTACGCGGCCACGACCACGAACTGCAGGAGCTGGTCTTGGCTGGTCACGTCGAGCAAATGCACGACGATGACAGGAACGACGGCCATGACGAGGGCTATGAGCACGGACCGGACGAGGGCTGGTCGAGACACACTTCGCTGAAGGAGGAACGCCACTATGAGGTACAGGATGAACTGCCGGCCTTGGACCAGCAGCTCGCCAAACCAACGGTTTGTGATGGGTTTAGTGTAGCCGAAGATGGTTGCTACGAAAAAGTACGTCGTGTAGATGCCCGTGGAGCACGCAATAACCCAAAAGAGGGGCTCAAACGACGGCAGGATGACTTTGTTGGCCGCGATCACGTCGCCTTTGAACGCAGACGTGCGGCTCCGACGCAGGTAGATGATCAGCGCCATCGTGAGAAAGAACATGAAGGCATACGTAAGCGAGTACACAATTTGCAGGATTTGGTACTGTTCGTACAGAAATATGTTCTGTTGTATTGCAAATTGCTGTTGGGGCGACAACGTGGGCTTTGCCCCGGGGAGGACGGTAACATTCGTGACAGTACCATTGATCGTGGTTGTGGAAGTGGTGGTATTCATGATGTCTGCCAAGGTCTGTGAACCGGCCAAGTTGTCAAATGAGCTCGTCCTTCAAAGTTTGCGATGTTGATATTTTGTGCCTGTTGGATATGATGGGGTCAAGTCAGGATCGCGAGGGATTGAGACAATCAACCCTGTAACGTTATCATGAGATTCTTGAACCATCGAATCGAATTGTCCCTAAACGTCGTTGGTTCCCAAAGCAGTACACTCTGTTTTGTTTTTCGGAGATCCCCCTATCGCCTTTTCCTAGAACACGTTCCAAGGCTCCTTATCTTTCCAATCTCCGTCGACGTGCAAAGCAGACACCAAAATGCTGAGAATGCCCTGCCATCAATTCCGTCCCCCAAGAAGTCTACATGTAGTCCAGGGGCTAGGTTCTTTCTCGCCTGGGCACTAAAGAAGGAGTTCTTTGGCCCCAGATATCTCGTGGTCAACTACAGTTGGGTACATCTCAAACTTTCTGAAACGTTGTGGGCATTTCAGAGGGAGCGAATATATATATATAATATACCCTTTCATCTCTTTCAACACTTCGTCCCTCGGCACATATAATAGACCTGCATTCCACCATATAAATTACTCGTCGTATCTACATCGGTTCCTGTGTGCTGCTACCGACATACAACGCATGGTCGTGGAGCAATTCCACCGTGAGCAAGTTGTCCTCGTGCGCTCGTTTCTTTTTAAAGTCCCTGACGAGCGAGTTCCGCCGGCGCCGCCGTCGCATGCCCTGGGCGTATTGTTTGCAGAAACAACCAGTCCGAACGCCTCCCCCCAGGCTAGAAGTACTCTGTGGTTCTGTCGATCGCGACGAACAACTAGCCACTGACGTCGCGCTCATTCGCGAGGACGTAGCATACATGGGTTCCCAGAGGTACCCCCCGTCGGGCACGAACGCCGCCGCGTGCTTGGCGTCATGCAGATACCCCATGTCTAGCAGGGCGTTGCCGATACGAAGGGCTTCGCGAGTGTCTCCAGCCACTTGGAGCCGTACGAGGTTTCGAACAATGTGTTGACCATTGACCACGGCAACACCTTGACGATGGCCGGTAGTGGATGTGGTGAAACTTTTGCACGACAAGTGGAGCGATTGAACGATGGGAAAACATTCATCCTCGAGCAAGCGTTCGAGGTGCTCGACGAGGTCGACGGCGGACGGACGGAGGTCGGGATCGCCGTGCCACGCCAGTTGCATCAGCTCTTGCAGCGCAGGGGACACGTCCGGCCGGATCGACGGCCGTGTGCCGTTAAGCACGACTCGGAACAGATGCATGTGGTTCTGGCCAGGGTACTTGGTCGCGTGGGGGTGACAAATGTCCCAGAACGTCATGGCCAAGCTGAACACGTCCGCGCGTGTGTTGTACGTGGCGTGGCCTTGCTTGCCATCAATCACTTCCGGCGCCATGTACTCAACGGTGCCGCGGACCGTCATGCGCCGCATGCGATCTTGTTCTTGGGCCAGGCGCGACTCGCCAAAGTCGGTCAGCTTGACGCGGTTGTGGTGTTTGTCGAGGAGAAAGTTGGATGGTTTGATGTCACGATGAAGCACGGACGGCGAGAAGCTGTGCAGGTACGCTACGGCCCTGGCGGCGTCGAGCATATAGCAAAGCTGGGCGACGGGGTGAAGGCCTCGGGTTTGCTGGGAAGCGAGGAGGTCGGCGAGCGACCCATGGCACAGCTCGGACACGAGGCAGATCGTTGGGGGCGACACGCACAGCCCGTAGAACGACGTGATGTTTGGGTGGTCGAGGATGGCCCACACGGCCGCCTCCTGGGAGAATGCTTCCACGGTGGCCTCTGAAATCTCGGGCGGCGAGTACACTTTGATGGCCACTGGTTCGTTGGCGTGCAGTGTGCCTTGGTACACCTCGGCGCTGGCCCCGCGGCCGATTCTCGAGGCGAAATCGAGGTGGGCGAAGTCCAAAAGGTCGTGCCGGTGCATCTCGAGCAACACATGCAGACCTTTCGATGACAACACTTCTTGGATCGACTGGTGCCCAATGAGCATGCGCTGGCCGAGACCGCGCCAGTAGTGCGTGTCTGCCTTGAGCAGTCGCCACTCGAAGATGGGGGCTAGAGTCATCCAGACACATGACGCTACGGTGACGTACGTGGCGGTGGCCACGGCGTTGTCGAAGGCGAGCTGGGCCGCGACGAAGAGAAGACAGTAGTTGGTGAATGCAAACGCGCTGAATTCACGGATAGCTGAGGCGGAAGCCCGGTCCACGGGCCTGATCAGCTGATGTAAGAAGAAACCACAGAGGAGGACCCGGACGGCGGAGGTGCCAATGTACCGCGCGAGGCGGATATGATGCGGCATGACGAACAAGCCAAGCACAGCCGTGAGTAAGACGGGAGCAGTCACAGCCGTTACGGAGAGGATGGCCGTTCGGACTACCGCCGGCATGGACACGCTCTTTTGATGAAGGAAAAGTCCGACAAAGAGAACACTGAACTGCTGGCCTTGGGACGCCGCTTCGCTGACAATGGAGAACGGGAGGAGAGGCCACCTGAACGACTGGATAAGCACACACATGACAAAAAACACGAACGAGACAGTGCCAAACACCCATAGCATGGGCTCGAAGGGAGGGAGGATAACCTTCAGAGCTGCACGAGCACTTCCTCGAAGCGCCGTCGAACGCTGCTTGCGGAGATACCATATCAGGGCGGCCCATAGGAGAGTCATTGTTCCATATTCGATCGTGTATACAAGCGGCAACAAATCAAAATACATGGCACCATGGAGGAGGGACTCATGTGACCAGCCACCCGACGAAGACTCGTTCATGCCTGTCGATTAGTCGGGAGAGCCGACCGGTGTGACACGGACGCGATGTATTTCGAAACTTGAAGATGACAGCAATAAGATCTGGTCGGACGACGATGACGACGACGACAAACGTGACCAGGACATCATGCACATGACCAAAAATATGCAACTACTCACTACCACAGTGAGAAGGAGACAGGTTATTTCATCCTAGTCTTCACTACCAATGAACATGCAAAGGAGAATGAATGGCTTGAAATGGTGCAGATGTGTCAAGGTGAGGAAACGACTGAGGACGAGAACGGCAGTCGTTGGATTAGTGACAACCTGTCGCGGGGCAAAGAAGGAGCGGTTCAGGCCAACCCAAGTCGTCAAGAGGACTTGGGATTCTCAATTGCTTTTGTCTTCATGACGAGTACATATGTCGGCAAAAGGGTCTCCTCCGTGTTATCGAGCAAGCCCCCCATGCAGCATACAGCGGTAGCATTAGGAATCTCATCAACCAGACTGCTTGGCTCAGGCAGGAGATACGCGGTTGTTCCACGAGTGCTTCTCTCGTCCAGGGTCTCAACTGCTAATGCAACCCAAGAAAGCAGTATTCGAGGAAGACATTTCACTAGAAGTAACCAACATGATTTTGGATGTTGGGTTTTGCGCCCCTCCAAGATCGCGTAACGTTAAAAATAGATGCGGGTGGGTCGAGGACGAGATCGAATAATAATACCCTACATGAATACAAAACCCAGGCTAATATAATTCGAGAAGCGAAAGAAGCATGGGCGGGTTGAGTGACGGACGCAGCCCACGCAACTTGGACATGTCAAGAGTGCACGAGGGTGACCAATCGCTGAGTGAGATATCTTTAGTGGACCAATCAACTGTCTCCATCCAGGGCATACGGTGACCTGATTGGCCCATCTGAAATAATCTATAAATAGATTCCAGCATGGAAAGCTACCATTTTGAATGCCTCCACACTTCGTCGACGCATTTGCGTTTTCTTTGCGTGAAAGCATGGCGACTATGGCGAGGTAACGTGCGCCAGATTTACAGTCTACGGATGTGTGTGTGTGTGATGGAATCTTCCTGTAGACCGTCTCCGAAGCGACGTGTGTCCAAGGCAGGCTTCGAAGATGCTGCCGCCATGCACCAGTTCTTGGATAACTTCAGCGGTACCAACAGTCCCAAGCGCCACAACGTTGGCAGTATGTCATACGACGACCCACCACCGTTTCCCAAAAGCGTGAGTTTGCTTCGACAAGGTTAGTCGTCGTCGACGGTGGTGATGTGGTGGATATCTCAAGTCATACGACCTGTTTCTACTGTAGCAGCGCCGTTCAAGATTCTCATTCCCGAACATACCCCCCTGTCGTGCGAGAAGAGCAGCTTAGACGCATTGTTCCCAGCAGGACTAACTCCAAAGCATGACATGCGAGTGGAAAGTGGTGGACATACCAACAAGTCTCTTTCCACCGCCGACGGTTTCTTTGCCATTTCCACTGGACTCACCCCCAAACCCCACCGACACAGCAATCAGTCTCCTAGCACCAGTCCTCGGTCTACTACGTCGAGCGACAGCGCTGGACCCCAGGATTCGGCGCAAGCGTGCGATTTTGATGACTTGAGCGACGACGGCTTCGACTTTCTCACACCATCCCCCGAGCTGCAGGGACCCTCCTCAGTCGACTTTTCAACGGAGTTGGATACAATTAACAACAACTACAACGCAGCACTATGCACTCCCACGCCAATCCTGGAAATGTACAGCGGCAGCATGGACGCGACGGTGGCCATGATGGCTGCGGGGTACCCACGGCCCATGCTGATGAGTCACCAACAAAACCCCCATCACCACCAACTCACCCCCCATCAACTACAGCACTTGCATCACCACCACCAGCAGCAACAACAACACCAGCAACATCTACATCATCCTTCGTCGGTCGCGGCCGGATATCCGCAACTGTTTGACCTGTCGTCGTCGACCAGTTTGATGATGGACAAGGGCGGCCAAAACATGGTGCATCCTGGCAGCTGGTGTGAAAAAGAAGACAAGTTGCTACGAAAGTCGGTCAAGAACTTGGGCACAAAGAACTGGAAGCAGGTTGCGATGGTGCTTGGCACGGGCAAGTCGGACATGCAGTGCCTCCACCGGTGGAACAAGGTGCTCAAGCCGGGGCTGCTGAAAGGCGCGTGGAGTGCCGAGGAGGACGACGTCCTTCGCACGCTCATGACCAAGTTCGGCGTCGGCAACATTCGGTGGGCCGACGTGGCGAATCACATTCAAGGGCGGACGGGGAAGCAGTGCCGCGAGCGATGGCGCAACTGCCTCAGCCCTGACATCAACAAGGGCGAATGGACGCACTCGGAGGACGAAGTCATGTTTCGAGCGCAGCAGACCATGGGCAACCGATGGAGTGAAATAGCCAAGCTCTTGCCCGGGCGCACGGAAAACGCCATAAAAAATCGATGGAATTCCAGCGCCCGGAAAAACTGGTTTTCAAAGCAGGCGGGGATGCCAACGGGGCATCATCACGACGGCATGGGCGGGGAGGATGCGGTGGAAGTCAAGTCGGAGAGCGCCATGAGTCACTTTAACTTGGGCGACATGGACAAAGCCATCGTCCAACACAACCGCCACCGGTCCCGCAGCTACTCGGAAGACAGCAGCCTCTCGGTAGAGGACAGCTGCACCAGCAGCACCATCGACGACCTGGACTTGGTCGAAGACGACAGCTTTCCGTCCACGTTTCTGGACCAGCTAAGTCCGTCCAAGGATCTGCTGGACGACGACCTGAGCCTACTCTTCGACACGGTGGCTAAAGACTTTGAGACCATCACTGCGTAACAACCCAACTACTAGTACTAGTACCACTCGCCGTTAACATAAAAGTTTGATTAATTTCGTCCTTGTTATGCGTTGTGGGGCGGCAACAAGGACAGTTGCGTGACGTCGTTCCGTCGTGTTTCGGTGGCATCTTGACCCCCAAAGAACAGCAGCGACTTGTCTGCTGTGAGAACCCCCACGTGCCCAACGCGCTCCATGCCGTTTGAGTCGACCTCGACCCGACGCCATTCCCACGATTCTAACATTGGGATGAGATGGCTGAAGTTGTTTTGAGTTTAGGGGTACATACCAGTGTCCAACGCAAAGACATCGCCAAACAACTGCACTTTGTCGGCATGCTAATGAGAAACCACAAGTAAACAAACAAGATTCTTCATAGAGTACTCATGCGAAGATATGTGGCTAGGTAGTAGGTACTTAGGTAGGTACCTGAGGGTCCCATCCGCCATACACGACAATCGTGCGGTGGTCCATCGTAATCGTGACTTGGCCGGTGCGCGCGGTCGGGCCAGTGCCCACCACACAAGGATTGAACCAGCTCCACGACGACGATCCTGTTGAGAGATTGGATATGAGTTTGCATACAACAACGCCATATCAAGTTCGTGAACTCTACCATCATCTTGGAGGGTTCGGTCAAGGACATGCACGGAATCGTAGCTCTTCTTGGCGTCGTTGCCGCCGAATATGACGACGCGGTTGGGTCCCACGGCCACGGCGCTGTGGTATGTACGCGACGTCGGCGCTTTGCCGTTCACTTTGACATTGGTCCAGTTCCACGTGTCTAACGCAATATGTGACAAAGTTGAAGCAACAAAGGGGCAGGTTGATGACATCTATCACGTACTCGTGTCGAGGAGGTGCACGGTGCTCGGACGGTTGCGGCCGCGGCTCCCGCCAAACACAACCACGTCCGACCCTAACACAGTGCACGAGTGGCCGCTTCGAGCCAGGGGGGGCGTGCCGCTCACCGCGGGGGGGTACCACAGAAAGCACTCTAATAATCTCCTTGATGAGAGGACATTTCAGGGAGGATAGAAGATGCCAAACCTGTATCAAGAACCATGAGATCCGAGAGGGATTCGTGGCTGCCGTCCATCACACGCTCGCCGCCAAACACGAGCATGAGGTTCTTCCCAGGAACATACACGGACGCATGAAACGACCGGGGAATGCTCTCGCAGTTGAGCGGGCACGACCACTCGGCCTTTACGACGTCGTACACAAACAGGTCGGACAGAGTCGACTCGTCGTCCCCTTCACCTCCGTACACCACCACGCGCTGGTTGGACACCATCGTAGCGGTGCAGCCCCATCGCTGGCTGGGGGCCACTCCCTTCGGTTCCAGGACCTTCCACGTGCCTAAGTCGACAAATATAGTCATATGCTGTGAAAAGAGTATGAACACACCTGCACGAAGAGGGGAGTAGGGCGCTGTGGCCACCGATGGCGAGTTGGGCGACACGTCGATCACGCTGTCTGGGGTGGACGGAACGTCGTCTTGAGTGGAGGATGAGATGATGGAGTCGCACGCCTTGGGAGCGAAGAAGTTGAGCTTGGTGGTAGGAGGAGGTGCAGCCTTGGCTGTCGTCTTTTTCGCTTTCGGCTCCTTTTTCGCGGCTGTCTTGGCGGTTCCTACTTTGGTTGGCTTCTTGGTAGTCGTAATGTCAACGGGTGGATCCAATTGCTTGAGGGGCGCGCGCTTTGTTTCTGCGACAACAGGCGGCTGGGTGGGCTTGTTGACACTAGCTTCCCGCTGCGTCAAGAGCAGCTCCAGTTCGTCTTCGGAGCCGTAGATGTTCTCCTTTTCGCTTTCGAGAAACTGAATAGTTTTGGTTAAGTTGGGTTGTTGCAGCTGCTTGTCGTCGGGACTGATGACTTGGTCCACCTTCTGGCGTTTGACGTCTTCGTACACCGTCACAGGCGTCACATTGTCCACGGCCACGGACGCCGTGCGTTTCTTGCCTTCGGCAAACTTGGGAGCCACTGGCGTCAAGAACAAGTCGACCGACGACGGCGTGTGCTGCTGTGGCGGCGCGACAGCAGGCTTCGTCAACGCAAACTTGCCTGTAAAGTTGGTGCACTCCACGATGAGCTTACCGCTTTCAAAGAAGAAGCGCAGCCCGTCCACAGTGGGCACGTCCACATCCACACCTAGACATGTCGCCATGAGTTCAAGGAGTCCAAGGCTTTCTCCTCCTACGGCATCTCGTACCTTCATACGAGATCAGTGGCATGGTCGGTATGTTTTGAAATGGCAGGTAGGTCACTTTGCCGCACAAACCAAATTTCCCGCCAGCCTGTATCCGGATAGTATATCCGGATTGGCTGCCGCGACAGCTTTACCGCCGGTTCTTGCTTCGAAGTACTACGTAGTACTCCGGAGTAGTAATAAGTTAGTACTATTAATAGTAAGTACTTCACTCGATATACAGTAAATGGGATAACGTTATGGTACTACATGTATGAGCGTAGGACCATGCTGCGACCGTGACATGGTGTAACTACATGCCAAGTGGCCAAGTGGTAGTGACTGGTGGCGAAAGCAAACGTTATCCAACGTGTGGCCGGGTTCTAAATTTTGTGAAACCGTGGATTGGATCTTCGATCAAAAGGTTGCCCAAATTTTGGTAATCAAGTCATCGCTTCTTGCATGGCGTCGGCAACACAGGAGCAGCGGCACCATGTTCTCTCGAACGGAATGCTCATGTCCGGTGCGCTTCCAACCATTGGCCATTCTCGGAGTTGGGCCGCAACCCAAAACCCGTCGGCAGCGGACAACGACACGGACAGCAAAGCCGACGAAGCGTGGGAAAACGATTTCAATTTCGACGTGTTGCCCGAGACATCGGCGCCGCCTCCACGACGAGATGGCCCAATGGACGTAGCCACGCGGGTCAAGGGCGAGCGGTTAGCGCTCAACTTTCGGTTGGTGGATATCGTCGGGAGGGCGTACGAGGCAATAAACGGTATACCACACTCGAAATTGAACTCTTAGCCTCATGTGTCCATTCACCTGCAGAGCTCGCGGACGAAGAAATCAAACTCAAGGAAGTGTTCAGCCAATTCAAAGGCCAACACAGCGTCAACGTGGACGACGACAACGATAGCATCGCAGCTTGGATGGTTCGTAGCCTTCCCGACCCAGTTGTCATCTGAAAAATTCTAGGACCAAGTGCTGCAAGTACTCGCCGACTGCTGCTGTGTACATGCGGTTGGCCCCCACGAGCAGCCCTTGAACACTATCGACCGGTTGGACGAAGCTTCGCGTCTCGTCGTTCAGACCACCAATGAACTAACTACGACCCCCCAGATTCCACGGCACATGGTTATGATTGTGCAGTTGTGGCTCCACGTTGAAACGTACGCGCTATCTCTGGACAAGGACTATCCGGCCATGGTGTCAGCTATAGCCAACGCAGTGCTTCAAATGAAACGAATGGACAGAGACTCGCACAACAACCCCCACTTTGGCCTCACCGTGGTAGCGCTCAACGAAATGCACGAGGCGGCGTCGCGGTCTTGTGTTGGCATCTCCCCCAAGAAACAAGCATCGCATCTGCCAAAGTACCGCTCCGAGACATCTTTCGGTCCTCCGTCCACCAAGTTGACCCACCAGGTGGAAACGTTGCTGGTGTTGCGTCTTGCACTTCTCAGTGTCGTCCTCACATCATACAAGCACGACAAACGTCATCGTCGCTTGTGTTGGCCAGTCGTGTCTAGCTTGACATTGTGCTCTGCCCATATTCTGTCGGAGTCGTTTGACATCCCCCTCGCCATGGATTATGCGTGCCTGGCCAGCAAACTGGCTGCGTACCTGACGTTGGACGACTCCATGTTAAGCGCCGCCAAAGCCTTGCAGTGTCAGGCGCAGACGAGTCTGCAATCGCTTCAGCACGACAAGGACTGGGCCGACTTTGACGAGCACTACGAACACTCCCAGCGCATGTTTTCCATCAATTGGACGGGTCATCTCACTCCAAAGGACTGCCTCGTGACCAAAATTGGGTCCCCCACAAGTCAAGGCGACCCCGTCGGTCATGATGGCGACTCGGAAAACAGCTCGGATTGGGACGTTGACGAAGTCAAAATGCCCCACCTATGCTCTGGCATGTTGCAACAGCCAACCGGGAGCGCGTCGTCGTTGGCTTCAGTTCTGAACCTGCGGGATCTGTTTGTGCCTATGAAAGCGCACGCCCCGACGTCCTCTTTTCCAGCGATGCTCACCCAATCGATGGAACACCCGGCTCCGGACACGACGCCGCCGCTGCCGCCGCCATCGTCCCCGTACTCGAGGACGTTTGCTGCGTTTGAAACGGGAAATCTCCTCAGCAACTCGTTCCAATCCACGCGGTCCATGGACCAATGGCTGCGCGACCTGCCGTCCGACAACTCGACGGCGCGTCGCCGTCCCCACGAGTCGCCCCATCCCGACGACGCCGCCGCCGTCCACCACTTGACGACCACCCCTAAATTCACACAAGAGTGGGTCGACATGTATGAATCGTCGTGCCGGCACTTTGTTGTGTCTGCTCCAGACGCGTGCTTCCAACTGGTCCACACGTTCTTCTCCGACGTCGCCACGTACTTGGTCCATCCTTCTGGTGACAAAACAGTAACCTCGTCCACGTCCGCTGTCTTGGACGCCGGGTTGCGGTTGTGCACGCTGGTGGGCGAGTTCTTACCTCCCCAGTCTGTGCACACATACCTGTCGCTTCTGCAGTCGTGTGACGCTGGAGTATTCGTGCATCTCCGATGTACGCTGGTCGACCTCGAATTGCGTGTTCACCACGCGTTGGTCATCTACGAAGATGCCCTGGACTCGTCCGATGTATGGAAAACGTCATTGTGGGGCGACCTCCGCGACGCATCCAGTCGATTGCACTCTACAAAGCTGGAGACTCTGACAATATCGCAGAACGACAACAACGAGGATGCTCCGATGTGTGAAGTGCTGGAGCTGAGCATGCAAGTGTTATTGATAGCCCACTGTTTGAACTGTGGCATCTCGCCTCTGACCATGAAGCGCATATCAAAAGCCTGTCCAATTCTCACAAGTGCCGTCGACGGTTTCGACGACGACAACCACCTTGACAGACTGGTGGCAGTCTTGGATATCGTGCGGCACTTTGCCACCCATCCGCTGGCGGCGTCCGCGGAGGGCACGTGGCACCGCCTCAAGCTCGTGTATCCACTGCTGCCGCTGACGTCGCCCGTGCGAGTTCGCGCTGGCGTGGCCATGGGCATGACAATGCTAGTCCAGGACGACGTCCACGCTGCCGAGAGCATCGTGTACGAGTCCATCTACGTCTTACACACGCACTTCACATTGCACTCGATGACGGGGATCACCGCCTTGACCTTGTTTGGGGACGCGCTCTTGGCGGTGCAAAAGGTCGAGTTTGCCACGGCCGCGTTTGAAAGCGCGTGCCACATTGCCCAGCTGGTTGGCGCCACTTTGTCTGTCGTCGACCTCGAGCGGAAGCTAGCGGTGCTGTGCAGCGATCACGGCGATATCGACCGAAGCCTTCGGTACTACAAGCGCATTCGAGCTCGGAGTTTGACAAAGCGGATGTGGTTTGAGTACGCCTACATCTCGGTGGCCATGGCCTGCCTCGTCATGGACAGGGGCGAATACGCCACCGCGGCGCTAGACATCCATCCCATCTTGCAGCAGATGCAACTGCTGGCGCCGTACGAGGCGGACGTGGTCACGGAATGTCAAGTGCTCGCGATTCGGTTGAGCATTTGCCATTTAAAACTGCACTGCCCGCATCGCGCCATCTCGACGCTGGAGCTTTGCCTCCAGCACTTTCAACCCAAGGGAGCTAAACATGTCGTGGTGCTGATGTGGCTAGCCAAAGGCTATTACAAGTCAAGTCAGTTTGGTCACTGCGACGTCACGTTGAAAACGATTGCTAAACTACGCAAAGATTACAAGACTAACCACTACACCAGTGTTCAATTAGGCGGGTCGTTTGCCAAGCTACCGCAGCCCCTCCAGTATTCAATAACGTTAGAGAGGACGCCCCCTCACGACACGTCGTCGGATTTGTACCCACTGTACACAAAAGTAGCGTTGAAGCGCAACGACTTTGACCTCGCGGCGCATTACTCGGCGTTGTCGATCGTGTACTTGGAGCTCCAGCCACCCCCCGTGGCTGCGACCACGTTGCTCCAGCTAGCGCATGCCTACTACCTCCGAGGCAAAGTGCTGCAAGCCGCCGCGGCCGCCCCGTGGCGGTTTCCCATGAAACTGCAGAGTTTAGACTGCGAGTACCTTGTGTCCACTAAAGCCGCGAACAGGGGGCTCTATCGACGAAAGAGCTCTGCGCTTGTACGCGAACGGGTGCTCGTATCACTGGATGAATGTGCGTTGTTGTATCGTAATACTTTTGGTGGTAGAATTCATGTTGTTCTGTAGGCATGTACCACAGCCTGCGCGCGTTTCACCACAGCTACGAACTGTTCCATGGCCAAACCGACACTGTGGGCATGATGAAGGCGGCGAGTGGTCTCTCGGCAGTGTACTTACACAAAGTGTTTCTTCCCCATATGATATTGCAGCGACCCCTCGACCAACTCATGAAGTTCTCGCTCGCCCGTCGACCGTCTTCAGCGTCTGTTTCGTCGCACGACATCAAGACGAGTAGCTGTGTCGAGTTCGAATTTGCACTGGCCGACATTGAAACCCCGACCAAGTTTGTGTGGGACTCGAGTGTCGTGGCAACGGACCCTCGGTTGTACATAGACGCATGCCTCAACATGAGCCAGCTGCACTGCCTGCGAGGCCTTGGACCTGACGCCCTGGGCTTCTGGTACGAGGCTCGCGACGTGTTTCTCAGCTGCGTGCTGTGTCCGTCGGGGGCGTCCATGCAGCGATCCTTGTCTCGGCTCGTCGAAACGCTGCTGACGTTTGACAAGTCGGTCGTAAACGAGAATGTAGTGCTGTTGGAGCTTGTGGCGACGCCGTGGACATCGTGGCGGCATGCCACGTGTTTGAAGAAGACTGGGTGGCGCAAGTGTGCCAGGATAGCAGAGACGAGCACGAGTTACCAGGCCAAGGTGCTGCGCGAGAAGCAACCGAAAGGACCAAGCCACCAGCGCCACAAGTCGGACACGCTCGAGTTGTGTACGACAAGGCACACGAATGGACCAACGATGGGGATCAGCGTCGGAGGCAGTGCTAGGTCCCTGTCAACCCCTCCTTCCCCTGGGCGAGCCCCAGACATGCCAAGAACGGCGACCCCCGCCTTGAAAACGGTGAGCTTGTTGGACATAACAATCACACTGCGCGATTCAATACACCCCTTCGACTTTTGCGAGTGTTTAGTGGTGTGACTTTGGAGTTTTATGGTAGGATGGAGGCACCGAAAACGATCCACGTCCAACGGCGACGAATGTGGAAGTGCACATTCATCACGGCTTTGCCAGGCTAAAGCACCACCGAGACATGCAACGCAACGGCAAAGTGCCCCAAGATGCCCTCAAGACAGACGCAACGTGCCGCCGCTTCCTGCGCCAGATTTGGGACCACATGTCCGTGTTCCGAGGCGGGTGCTCGCTGTCCCTGTGGCTGTCGTCGGTCGGGTATGACAAGGACACCATGTCCACGGTGGTGTACGTGTTGGAGGTGGCCCCGGCGTTGATCGTGGCCAGTGTGGGGCTGGCCACGGGGATTTGCGACTGGAAATTCATTCAACAGAATCAAGTCACGTTGGTCTCTGCCGTCCCATCAACGTCCTCCGTCCCGCATCCCCCTATTCTTCGGCGCTTCCGCATCAATGAAACCAAAGCGCTGTCGTCACCACTATCGGCGTCCGTGGTGCCGCTTTTGTTTACGTGTTCGTCTTCCAGTGTAACTACCCAGCACAAGCAACCCCATCGAGATGCTTTTCACATGTTTGGCCGCGAATTCACGAGCTGCCTGTCGTTGATACACTCGGGCCTCGACGGAACACTCGAAGCAACCGACCGTCCGTCACACGACCAAGATCGTCACATTGTTGGTGGTGCGGTCGTGCACTACTCGCTCGTCTGCAGCCCGTCGTTGCAGAGCTTGCCTTGGGAATGCATGCCTGGGGTGGCCATGGTGCGTCGACCATCCGCGTTTCTCACAGACACACCACAGCCTGCCACGTCATTGCCCAGAGACCATCCAATCACGTTTCGCATCTGCCGGGTCAAATCACCTCGGCACGAGCACTCGACTACCATCGAAACGTTGTCGCCGTGGTGGACTGTGCTCGGGTATCCTTCGGAAGTAACGCTGTCACACAAAAAGGTCAAGTTCTCCAACCAAATCAAGGTCGTTCCCAAGGTGCAGTCCTCCCAATGGGACGACCTTCATCATGCGACTGGAGGAACCGAGGTCGAGATCGTGCTGGGTTCCTTTATAGAACTGAACGCGAACCCGCTCCTTTGCCGCCCCACGTCCACACGCCTCTACATCTTTGCGCCACCAATGTACTTGCCCCTCTTGGCCAAAGCCACGCTGAAGTCGCTGCCACTAGTTAAGAAGCCGTCGATGTTTTCACCACGACGGAACGTGCCCGCCGTGGCTGCGGCAGGTGTGCTTCAGAGTATTCAAGCCATCGTGTCGGCGTTTCAAGATTTGCATGGCGTGCCAGTCGCACTGTACAGCGTGAACCCGTGACTACCCCAAACACCACTCCTGCTTATATCGCACAATGAACCGCTTAATGGCATGGTCTGAAACATGCAATGACGTGGCAAGTTTCTGCAAGTTTGTTTCTATTTTCACCTGGTGTTTGCAGACGATAGTCGAGGAGGCATGTATAATAAATATAGTGGTCGTCTGTGGGGCTAGGAATGCAGTGGGGATGGTATCTGCAATACTACCGGTAGATGAGGATTCTCTCTGCCATCCATTTTGGTCTCGATCGTTCGTTCGATCGATCGATCGCTTGTTCGCGTTATACGTTGGCTTTGTCGCCGAGCGGTCGGTACACTTCGACCGACATGTCAAGCTCGTGCCCGGGGAGCGGTATCGGAGGCACGTCGCTGTCGGAGCAGGCTTCAGTGACCACGTCGCCGACTGCATCGTCTGGGTCGCTGTCTGGAACTAGAAGCTCGTCAGCGGCTGCTTTGCGCTGCGACCGGAACGTATCCAGCGTATAGATGACGAGCGCGACCCAGACCTGGGCGAATCCAATGGCCTTGGTGGTTTCGAACGGCTCATGGTAGAGAAAGATGCCAATGAGGACATTCAAAGTCGGCCCGATGAACTGCAGCAGCCCCATGATGGTCATGGGGATATACTTGATGGCGGTGGAGAAGAGCAACTGCGGCGTGACGGTGAGCACGCCCAGGCCGACCATGAGCACGTCGTTGGCGACGGCGGAGTGGCCAAACGCCCCCTGGCCTTGTCCTTCCTGCACAATCAAGTAGATCCAGCATGGCACGGACAAGTACGCAAATTCGAGGGCGATGCCCTGGACCGACTTGAGCGGCGCCTTCTTCGCCATGAGCGCGTAGAAACCAAAATCAAACGCCAACACGAGCGCAATCCATGGGAACTTGCCGTACAAGAACGTCACGGTGGCGACACCACACACAGCCAGGGTCACAGCGATCCATTGCCACAACCGAAGCTTCTCGCGGAGCACCACGACCCCGAGGAACACACTCACGAGGGGACTCATGAAGTACCCAAGGCTCATTTCGACGATGTAGCCTGCGTTCGTCGCCCAGATGCTCACAAAAAGGTTTATTCCCAGGAGCGTTCCTGAAAGAGCGTAAAATCGAAGGACAGACCACTTGCAGGCAGCCGACGTGGTCGCCGAAGCCAGGCCATGGAAGTAGAGCACAGCGAAAGCGATGGGAAACGCCCACACGATCCGATGGCATAGCAGCTGCATGGCGGGGATGGTCGTGAGCTGCTTCCAGTAGATGGCGCTGCAGCCCCATATCACGTACGCGAACACCCCAAAGCACACGCCGACGTGGAACTGTTGCATGTTTACAGCACTGTAAACTGAAAGAATAGGCACGGGAGCAATGCGAAGCGACAAAGGGATAAACCTGGGTAAAAGAGATACTTAGTAAAACAATAATTTCATTTTGGCAAAAATAATACAAATATGATGGAATCGAAGAATCCGTGACTTTTTATGGGGTTTTGCCGAGTACAGTGAGAGCAATATTTCCACACTTGCTTACATAGTCATTTCCACTGGTGCAAAGAACCAGTACAGTGGTTGCTGGTAAAACCCGGCCAGGGCAACTCTCCAAAATTTAAATAAATAACCAAAAGTAGGGATGTATGATTCTGTGTTTTGATTGGATAACTTCATGGGAATATTCGATAACCAATCACAAAGTCGCTTGCCTCTAATTGGCTCGATTCAAATCTACAAATGACGCTTTTCAAATCTGTCAGCAAGTCCAGCACGCATTTCCAAATGAGCGCAATGAAGGGAAAACAGACGCGATACACAAATGGCCAGCACAAACAGCTCCTGGCCAGGTTCCGCGCATCAAATGGCACCAGTGAACGCCAGTTCTGCCGTGACAACAAGATCTCCCGTGACACATGGCAAGACTGGCGTTCACGAGAGTCAGCCATCATGGCAAGCAAACGCCACAGCAGGCATGCGACCTTGGGCGGTCAGGGGCGCCGTGAGCTGTTGCCGTTCAAGGACGACCTCTTGGCCTACATGCGAGCCAAACGAAGAGCACCTACGGGTGTTTCACCTCATGCGCTGGGTGAATACGAATCACAAAGAGTGGCTCGTGCAGTACCTGGCGTCCAAGAAGAACGAAGCGGTGGCGTATCAGTCGTTCCGAAGTCTCATGCATCGCTTTGCCGACCGACACCGCTTCCGCCACCGTGTCCCCTGTGCCAGCAAGGTCAACCAAAAGGTCCTGGACGACGTTTGGATGGGAAACCCCTTCCACTTTTGGTCGACGTATAGTCACTACCCTCGCAGCCAAATTCTGGACGTCGACGAGACGGGCGTCTACTTTGACATGCCCCCTGGAATGACGTTGGTCGAAATTGGCAATTCCAGCAAATGCAAGAAGACCACCAAATATTCCGAGCGATTGACAGCGGTGATGATGATTCGAGCGGACGGTATGACATTTCCGTCGCGCATGTTTATGTGTTAAGCTACCTATCCTTTTCATCGTCAAGGGCAAGCCAGGTGGCACAATCGACACGAGCGAGCTGCCGACGTACCCTCCTGGACACGTTTATGCCGTCCAGGAGAGCGCGTGGATGGACGATTAAGGTCTGGGATCGTATTTCGACAGACACGATTGTGAAAGCCTTTGATAAAGCGATCCCATCAGTACTTGAGATTTAATTCATAACAATTTGATGGTCATGTATTATGTGAGATTGTTGCGGATACTCGAATATTTGTTACTTTTGCGACGAGTGTTATCCGGTATTGCGACGCGTGTTATACGCGCATTATCCGGACTCACTGACTTTAGTTTTAGCCAATACATGTCGTCTTCACGGAGTTGCACGAAGTGATTTTCATTGTATTTTGATTGTGCGCCATACCACTGAACATAGTATTTTCAAGTCATGGGAAAAAGTTGCACTGGCCGGGTTTTACCGGCAACCGAGTGTAGCCATGTAAACCTAGAAACCACCGGACGCCTGATATTGCGTTTTTCGGGGTGAAGTTGCATCCACAGTGGGTAGCTATCGCTAACTGTAAACGCTGAAACGCACTTAACCCATAGCTACTAACTGTAAATACAGTAACTATTAATATTAATAGTACTGTACTAGTATAATGATAACGTTTACTATGAGTTGTTTTGGTTTACGACACATTTGACTATCACACATAAAAATAACCAGTGACATGATTCTTTGGCTCACTCAGGGAATTACTGGGTTTTGCCCATATGTCAATTGATTCACCGCGAATTCGGAGAAAAAGCCAAGACGAAAACCAAGAATATTATCCGGGGAAATATCCGGTAACGTTATCATCCGATTTTTCAGATGGTGAAAGCACCTAACTGAAAATGGTCAAGGGTTTATCCAAAACTTGGATGCTTCAGGAATTCCTACAGCATTGTGTCGATTCCGAGGTGGGTAGCCCCAACGATCCTTTCACTCGGCCTAGCGCATCATGCACTGGATCCAAGCTAGCTCGGGTAGGCTCTGTGGCAAGGTGGCGTTCAGTTTCAAGGCAGTGCTTTGCACCCAATAAGGATAACAATTTTACCACATGATCTATCATCAAAAGGAAATTTCGTTCGAATTTCGAATTTTATGATTTACGTTTTGTATGTGGGATTTAAATATTACTAGTATGGTATTGATTGTACAGTCTCGTCAGTGTTTCAATTTGAAATTCTCTCCATTCAACAGACGAGGTTGGGATGGAGGTGCTGCTCCTGTGCATGCTGTTGGTCCTCGTGATCGGGTCCTTCTTCCTCGAAGGCAGCTCACTCACATGGATCTCCCAAAGCGGCATCGCTCTTCTCTTTGGTGTCACTGTCGGCTCGATCATCGTCGTGGCCGAGAGCTACAGCCTCATGGAACATTTCAACTTTGACAACGACGTGTTCTTTCATGTCCTGCTGCCGCCCATCATCTACGAAGCGGGGTTCTCCGTGAAGAAGATTCATTTCTTTTCCAACTTTGGCGCCATCATGTCCACGGCGGTTCTCGGCACGATGATCGCGACGTGCGTGACAGGCGGCGCCATCTACGTCGGCGGTATCTACGGTTGGATCACCCCATTGTCGTGGATTGAATCGTTCCTGTTCGGCGCGCTCATCAGCGCAGTCGACCCCGTCGCGACCTTGGCTTGCTTTGAGAAGCTCAACGCGCCTACGCAACTGTTCAACATCGTGTTTGGCGAAAGCGTACTCAATGACGCAGTGGTAATTGCACTCTACATGACGCTTAACAAATGGGACAGCGCAGCCGAGTTCTCCATGTCGGGGCTGACCTCCGTGGTGGGGCAGACCATGCTCATGCTCGTGGGATCGCTTCTCGTGAGCGTGGTCATCACGTTGTTTGGCGCGTTCCTGATGAATTCGACCTACTTTTCGCGGCTGCACCTGTTCCCTGCGTACGAGATCTCGCTCTGCATCATCTTCAGCCTGCTAGCGTACTTTTCGGGCGAGTCCCTCAAACTCAGCGGCATCGTGTCGCTGTTCTTCTCGGGCATGATGACGTCGCATTACCACTTCCACACACTCAGCCTCCCCGCGCAGCAGACGTTCCGCCACCTTCTGCACACGATGGCATTCGTGTGCGAGTCGCTCGTGTTTGTGTTCATGGGCACATCACTCGTCTTCATCTTCACCAGCAAGACCGACGACGGCATCACGATGGGCAACCTGGACTGGGGCTTCATGGGGTTTACGCTCGCGCTGTTGCTCATCAGTCGATTCCTCAACATCGTGCCGCTCCTGGCGGTATGCAACTACTGGCGCCGCAAGGAAGATCGCATCAGCGCCACGTCCATGCTCGTCATTTGGTTTGCCGGCCTGCGCGGCGCCATCTCGTTTGCCCTGGTCAAGACGTGGTCCCACATTGACAGCTCGGGCGACAGCCACCGCCCCCTCATCGTGTCGACCACCCTCATGATTGTTGTGTTCACGACTCTCATCATCGGCGGGCTCACAGGGCCGCTTCTCGCGTACATTGCGAAGGGGTCGGTGGAAGTCCCCGCGCCGGATAGCCCCAAGGCGGTGTCGGAACCCCGGCTCAGCTTTATCCATTCGTTGGCCCACGGGGACTTGGTGAACCCAGCGGTGCGCCGCCGCCACCCCAAGCCCGAGGACGGGGGCGCCGACGACTGCTGCGTCGCCGCCTCCGCCGCGTCGGATGACAGCGAAGGCGGCGCGTCCATCGCCCCTGCGATGCCCATGGAGGGCGTGGTGACCGTCAGCCTCACGCACAAGTTTGAACAGACGTGGAAAAACGTGGACGAAAACTACCTCAAGCGCTGGTTTGGCGGTCGCAAGCGTGAGCCGGACCACCAGCATCTTGTCCAAGAAGCCAGCCGGTCGGTCCATGAAGAACACTCGCACACGACGGAGCGCTACGACTTGAATGCGGAGGGTTTGCTTAACGTGTCGACCCCGTCGGCCAGCCCCAAGTCGTCGGTATATATGCCCGCGAGCCCCAGTCGTTGGTAACACGAGTTGTCCAATTGGGGGCCCCCTCAATTGGCACTAAGTTAAGCAGCTTCAAGGTGTAACAAGATTTGCATGTTGGATTCATTAACCTGATACGTTCTGACTTGAAGGACGTAAAACCGCAGCACTTTGCACTTTGTCGCAGGCTGTAGAAGTATGCTCTGGTGTGGCACTCTTGTCCTATCCAATCAAAGTGCACTAAGGAGAAATTGCAACCAATCATCGATTGGTATAGTTTGGCCCAGTCAAAATTTGTATTATCTTCCAATTTGTATATTCTCGGTTAGTCCAAATTTTAGCGAAAAATACATACAAGTTGTGCTGACAGGAACACATTCGTGTGTCGACATCCGTCGAGGCTTTCCTTTCGAAAAGATGACTATCGTAACAATTATGTGATGTGACAGCTTTGCAGCAAAGCCAACCTGGATATGTCCGTTTAGTAGTAGGTGAGTTTGCCCCACACACTGGCCACACGAAAGGTCATTTCCGCGACTGGTATTAATACTGTACTGTACTTGACCCTTCTCCTCGTACTGCTTGGCTACGTCGTTTGGCTATGTCGCCCTTTGCTTTTACACATGTCTGGTGTGTAATCTCGAACGCGATGACTAATTTCTCGCCTTGACGTTTCGACATTTCCACGAGGAGATCGCGCGTTCGATAATTCTATTCATTCTGCTATCCCATTGGCCCAGCCAAGTTGAAGTGACGTCAATTCGCGACGGTCCAACTGTTTCAACCATCTGAGCACGTTTTGAAAGCCGAGGCTGTCTGCAAGAATGATGGAAATGGAAATGCTAAGTTGATACTATCACTTTGCAACTTCCCTATCATGGAGTTCAACGGATCCGCGTTGACGGTCACCACTGTCGCTCCTCATGCCATGACGACCTTGTCACCAGCGCAGCTCAAATCCATGGCGGATATGTACTGGCTCAAGCAGTTCCAGATCCTTCAAATTGTGTACACGGTCAGCTACGGGATCATGTTCGGGCTGTCCATGTCATTGCTCGTATACCTCCGCCGCAATCGGTCCACGGCGTACAAGGGCAACGCCAACGCCGGGCGCAAAGTGATCTTGCCGAGCTTCGAGCCGCTTTTTTGGGTCATTGCGGCACTTACGGGCGTGTACTTTTGCTACTTTCTTGCCGCGTCCTCCATCGACTACGTGACCCCAGTCACCATCAGTTGGTTCACAGAGACAGTGTCGCAAGGTCGTCAGTTTACGTTCTTCGTCGTCGCGGCCTTTTTGCTGCAAAAGAGCGTGTCTCGCCCCGCGCTTGTGCGCTCCATGGTCATTGCCGCCGCGATCACTGTCATTCCCATCATCTCCGTGCGCATCCTTGATGTGACAGCGGCATCGACGCAAACGTCCTTCGCGGTCACGAGTCTTCTTCGAGCCTTCGACACGATGTGGTTTGTCTGGATGTTGGTTCGACCTGTGTCGCGGGCCAGTGTCCGTACCCAGCGGGAGTTTGCCTTGTTTGCGCTGGTGTACTATGCCAGCTCGTACGTGTATGCGGTGCTAATATTGATGCACAACTACACGGACAGCGCCATGGTGGTATTTTGCACGGTGATATGGGCGTCGTTTGCTCCCTTCTTCGTGTGGCGGCTCTTACGGGCGGATACAGAACACTGGCGAGGATTCAGCGAGCGTGCGTGTGAGTTTCAGCAACATTTCCGGGAAAACCAAGGCATGCAGGAAATCGTGTCGGCCCAGGGGCTGCATGTGTTGCTCGAGATGCATCGCAAAGACCTCATCGATTTCGCCCACTTGGAGCTCCAGCAAGTGCTAGGTGTGGGGGCGTCTGCCAACGTGTACCGCGGCAAGTTACACTCGTCCACTCAGGTGGCGGTGAAAGTGTACTCTCCGACGGAGATCTCCGAGTCGACGATCTTGGAGTTCTCCCAAGAAGCCGCCCTCTGCACGGCACTAAAACACCCCAACATTGTGCTATTTCACGGCATGTGCATCTGCCCTCCGTCCATTTGTCTAGTGTACGAACTGTGTCGCGGCAGCCTCGAAGATGCGCTGCGTAATTCCCTCAACAACGACCACACCGAACCTCTTTGGCCCAAGCTGTGTTACATGCTGGATGCCGCCAGAGCAGTCGCGTACTTCCACAGCTTTTCCCCGCCCTTTATCCATCGCGACATCAAGCCCGCCAACTTCCTCCTGGACGCATCCAACGTGGTCAAGCTCACCGACTTTGGCGAGTCTCGCAGCATGGCGTTCACGATTGAAGACATTGCCAACGACAATCGGGCGATGACAGTACGGGGCACTGTCGACTACATGGCCCCCGAGATCATCGATGGCAAGCAAGGCCAGGCTTTGTACACGGAGACGGCGGACATCTACAGCCTGGCCATCACCCTGTGGGACATCCTCCACCCCGGGCGAGAAAAGTTCCCCAACAGCAACCAAAACCATCTCAACATCTTTCGCATGGTGCTGAACGGCCAGCGCCCCCCCATCGACCCGGAAATCCCCCAAACGCTACAAGATTTACTCGAAAACTGCTGGAACTCGGACCCGATCTTCCGTCCGTCGGCGAAAATGGTCGTGGCCGTGCTCGAAGACATGCAGGAGGACTTGTGTGGTCAAGTGTCGCATCACTTGAGCGGATTTATCACGTGCTTGGGAACCCAAAAGGGAACTAAGTACACGACGACCCCCCCAGTTTTCACTGGGGAAGTGCTGGCCCGGTGCTTTTTCGAGCACAAGTATGCGTTTGAGAAAGAGGAAGCGATTCGATTCGGCAATGCGCTCATGGATGCCGGGTCTTTGCATCACGCCAAGCACAACAAACCGTTCGAGTCGTCAGCGACCACCACGTACTACTTCGACTCGCAGCAACTCGACTTGAATCGAATCAACCGATGCAGGAAAAGGTGTCGACCTTGGGGGTCGCGGCGGACGAAAGCAGCACGTCGTCCCACGCGGCCACGTCCACGGCCGGCGACGGATCTGGCTTGTGTGAGTGTCGAAAGCTAGGGCAAGGCCACATCAAGCCGAGAATGCCGGTGCGGACAAAGAACCCGTTCCGCCGGCGAAAAGAGGATTGCCTGCTGACTGTGAACTTACTCAACGACCATAGTGGCGACGGGGATGCCTTTGGTGATTTTGGCACTCACTCGACGTCCGGACAGCAGACGACGTTGGTGTTACAAGTGGCGTAGTACAGTAGTAGATGGCATCAGTACATATGTGTTTCATATTGCCGTTTGTACATGGAATGATATTTGCATGATAACAAAATTGGTCAACGCTAGTACCCAAAAGGCAATTCTGGTACTTAAGACTCTAACGACGCGGCAACAATTCATACTGCTTGTCAGCTGTAAAGCCAGCCTTCTGCTGTACTGAATCGCAAGATATGCCTATAAAGGTATCTCCACCATTTTGCAGTTAACAAATGGACAAATGCCCAAAGTAATTTTGGTCGTGAGCATGTTGGTGATTTGGCGATCGGTATTCCAATTGAATATTTGTCATTATAATACATTCCAGTTGTCCAGACACTGCCGCATGTACATTGCATACGCCGCGCTTTCCTTTGTCGCATGCTTCCACGACCGATATCGTTTCTACAACCAACAATCACATCATGTGTCGAGTCATATAAGTTTTGGAGCACTTAATCTATAAATCTCTGGAATGGACAACCACATCAGCAGACCAAACTACCTGGATGGACGTTGCTGCAATATGTTCTTGGGGAGGTCGATGTAGGAAGTAGTGGCGCAGGGTGTGCTCCACCAAACTGGGCGTGGTGATTGGGTCCGTGGGTGGCGAGTACGTGGCGGTACCAGCGGCATTGACGCCCGCCACACGGAACGAGTATGTTGCCTTGGGTTTGAGAAAGTCCAGCGTGAGAGTCGTGTCGAGTCGCTGGATCTTGAGTTCGTTTTCGAACGGCCCGTCGTTCAGGCTGTACTCGATGGCGTACGCTGTCACAGCGCTGCCTCCGTCGTGCGATGGCACGGTCCATGCAAGATCCACCTTGGTTGGATGCACATTCGACACCATGGGAGCCTATCCACCACACGTGACATGGCTGTGATAAGGAAGTATATCTTTGCATATCTATCTTTTGCATATCTATAAATGTATATAAGTACACTGTACCATTGGCAACATGTTTGGAACGGTGGCAGGTTTAGTAGGGACGCCTTGGCTCACGGGGCTGAAGTCGCCTTTTCCGAGCTCGTTTTCGGCGGCCATGGCCACGACGTAGCGCTTGCTGGCTTTGAGGCCGATCAACTCGGCTTTGAACCCGTCGTTTTCCACTGTCGTTAATTCGTCCAACGACCACACGAGCTGCTGACAGAAGCGCTGCGACACGACACCGTACGAGTCGTCTTCGATGAACAGCATCACATGATACCGCTGGATGGGTTTTCTATCACCACATTTGTGTTGGAACGACTAGGGATATGGCGATTGCATCCTACCCGTTGTCACAAGGTGCGACAAAGTTAACAGTCAGCGTGTGCGACGTCGCCGATGCCAGCACGGGCTTGGCGGGGGCGGCGGGGACACTGGGGAGTGTCTTGACGCGGCCCGACCACGGCGAGAACGGCGACTCGAGCACCACCTTGTCGATCACGTTGGACGCTTGTACTCGCACTTGGATCCACTGCACACACGGACGACAAATAGGAACACAGGTCGAGAGATCGGAGAGACAGCCATACCGTGCCCGCGGCCAACTGTGTGACAGTGTGCACGGTCGTGGGCAGACTTCGGGTGAGCACCACGACGCTTTCGACGTCGCGTCCGTCCTGCGCCCACTCCAGCGTGTAGTGCACAATGTCGCTGCCATTGTGCCGCGGTTTCTCCCACGTCATGTCGACAGTGTGCGGTGTGATGTTGGAGATCGTCGGGGCGGCGGGCGCGTCCGGAGCTACGCGTCACCGCCATGGTTGGACAACAACTAGATGATGATGATGGCAGAAGACGACCCCCTTTTCTTACCGCACGACGTGGTCTTGATGTACGACGACGGAACGTTATAGTCGCCAATACCACAACTAGCGTCCAATTGCATCAGTGTCACAATCCAAAGGAGTCCACTGGATTCCGCACCGATTCTCGGCGGCAATTTCAAATTGATAAATCGTGCCTGGGTGCACACAACTGACTTTGAACTTGAGTGTCGCGGGCACGAGCTATAGCATTGAATACATATATATATTGCACGTCGAAAAGGAAGCATCTACCACGGGTATGTCGGCCGCGGCCGACGACAGCAATGTTGTTGAAAGTGAGCTGTGGGTCGCTAGTCTTTCCTTCCGTTGGTCGCTCTGCTTGCGTAGCTTTTCACTGCGCTCGACGCTCTTCTCCGTGCGCTTGGGTCGCTTGGCGTGGGCCGCAATGCGGCGGTCCTCTCTTATTTTGGCTTTTCGGTCGATTTCTATGGCCATTTATGATTGTGTTGGGCAAATACCAGGTATTTTTGCCCCAGAGCGTGATCTACTATAAGCTGCGATGTACCCGCTTGGATGGCGTCGTGGGCGGCGCGGGTGTCGGCTTGAATCTCGTCGACGGACACGCGAATCTCCACGGTGGGCTCCATGTCTAGCGGATCTTCGGGGATGCATCGAATGTGGTAATGCGAAATCGCCGCGCCGTTCGCCGTTGGAACCAACCACTCCAACATGACGCTGCGAGTGTCCACGTCCGACAAAATGCATGGTTTCTTCACCTTGGACGGACCTACCACCGTCGCGCCAATGAAAACAACCAACGACGCAGCGCCTGAGATGCAACGAGGACGTACGATAAGCCACGGTTTCAACGGGGGTCGTGGGGACGCTAAACGCGCTGGACCCAATCTATAGTAGTCCCATGGTGGCAACCCCGTGACATGTATAAACGAGCAGGAGGCATATCGATGAACGTACCCGATTCACAGCAGCCACACAAAACGAATAGACACATCCTGGGTCGAGACGATCGATGCAGTACTGCAAGTCATCGGCCGACACATCCATGGCCATCCCAAACGGCCCATTGGCTTTGGCGACTTTGATCTGGTACTTTTCAATGCGGGCTCCATTGCCCTGTGTTTTGCACACGGGGGGGATCGTGATGCGCACGACTTAGGAGGTATGACTGTACCAACGGTTCGAGCCACGCAATGTCAATCGCATGGCAGTCGACGTTCGTCACCACAGGCTGCTTTGGAATGTCGGGTTCTACCAGTCATATCAAGTCGTCAACAGGATGATCTTTCGACGAAGATGATCGTTAGGCGGAGGCTACGGACCTGTGGGGATGACCTGCCACTTGATCACTTGGGCGTCGTGGCCGGCCGAGTAGACGCACGTCCCCGACGGTGTGAACGCCACCGACAAGACCGAATCAAAGTGCCCTCTCAACGTGTACACACACTCAAACGTGGATGGGTTCCAAATCTTGACAAAGCTGTCGCTGCTTCCTGTGGCCAAGTAAGTAGACGGGGCCGAGGACATTGCACATGTCAAGATATCGCGGTCGTGGGCATGGCGGATGGTGTGCATGTGACGTCCGTCCTCGGCATGCCAAAACTACATGTGCTTGCTTAGCTGGCTTTCCCACCGTAGTTGGCCATAACACGGAGATGGCGAACGCACATTGGTTGTTACCTTGATACACTTATCCGAGGCAACTGTCACCACTATGTCGTTGGTTCCCGTGGAGGCTACCTCGCCATGGGCTGACGACTGGGGCGGTGGTGGAACAACTGGGGTTCCCATCGTGCACCAGTTGATGGTGTGGGTGTGCTGGACAAACATCTACATAAACTGACGATTTCTTGGTGTTTCGTGGAGATATGCACATAAGAACCACGTACCCCGTGTGTAGTTCTGCATTCAAACACGACCACGGGCATGACGTCGAGGGGGATGTCGTTGGCTTCGAAGGACACGCGGTCATGGCACAGGGGATGCTTTGTGGACGACGTCGGGTCCAACAAGCTCAGAATGTCGATCGATTCCAGCTGCGTGAGCGCCGCGGGGTCGTCGGCGGCTTCTCGAAGGCCGATGGTTCCGTCGTCCGAAGAGGTGAATTCGTATAGTGGGGGCAGAAGGAGGTCGGGTTGGTTTTGGGTGTGGCGATTGTGGCTCCAGTCGTCGTTCATACAAAACTGCGGCAAGTGGTGCTCGCCTGTGAGGGTTTGCAGCGTTATGTCGGGGGAGAAGAGACTGTCCAGCGCTCGATTGTACTTTTGCCTGGCACTCCAGTCCAGCAAGCGAGAGGGTTGCAGTGGCGGCGTCACATGGTGGTAGCTTTGGTCGTGTAATGTTGCCGCTGGCTCGTCTAATGATGTTGGATTCGCGGGGGTGGTCAATGCAGAACCGATGATTTCGCCAGCGCTAGCCGACGGAGGACGTTGTTGGTGTACTGGTTGCTGGCTCAAAACCGGTGGTGTGGTCGTGCTGTTGGTTCCACCGGCGGCGTGGGCGGCAAGCCAAGCGGATACGGCCCACCGCTTGGTCAAGTAATCCAACGCGCCACATGTGAACAGGCACTGTCCGTCCGGTGAAAAGCCACACCACGATACGCCTCCGTGGTGGGCATGGAGGACCCCGAGCAGCGCCATGGTGTCGGCCTGCCAGAATATGCATGTTGTGTCCATGGATGCAGTGACCAAGATGCTTCCGTCCGGCGTGAAGCAGCTGCATGTGATCACGTCGTCATGGCCAAACCTGGTGCCGCGGTGCTTAACAGTCAATGTTTGTGCCTGATCGTTCCATCGACACGTGGACGGCTCCGATCCTGCCAACGCACTGTATGTCATATCGACACATGATCGATGTATTGTTGTACCTGCGCAGATGGCCACGCGCGATCCTGTGACGGCGCCACGTGTAAGGCACTGGTTGGCAGTCACGGCACTGCGCCCAACGGATGTGACGGGGTCGGCTTGATCCATAGCCCATACGAACATGCTACATGAAGATGCAGGGAAGAGGCACTGAGAAGAATAGGTAGATTGCACGTACCTGTCCATGCCAATGGTAGCGACATGCACCCCATCGCTGAATGGATACACGCCGTACACTGGCTTCGTGTGTGCTACGAACGAGCGATTCACCATACCGGGTGTCACCTTGTACATTCTCGATGCAGTGTACACTCCGTCTGCAAAGAAGAACCCTACACATGTTGGTGCGGACAATACTCTCGACGACGTATCGTAGATACGTACCGTCTTCGCGCAGGTTGTCTTCGGCGGCCAGCTTGGCCACGCGTGCCACCATCTCGTTGATCTTGGCATGCTCGTCCGAGTCCAGGAGGACATTGCTCACCCTGAATTTCTCAAGCAGACGCTTCTCGACTTTGTCATGGTGGCGCTGGTGCGGCGTCGGAGCCAGCATTGTTTACTGTTATTGCGAAACGGCAGAAAGTTTGAAATAGTGTTGTTCGGATTTAGTCTGGACTTAAATTAGTGTATATTGACACCATTTTGAAATCAAAAACGAAGAAACGAGTTACACTTAAATAGTGAATAAAATAAATAGAGTGGCCAAGTCGCTCGGTATTTAGTGTGATTATTCGATCGCCAACTGCGATGACCACATCGGATGGCGAGGCGGCAACGGTGATGACTCCCCGATGGAGCGTCTTCAAGGTGCTACAAGTGCTGTATGAAAACATCGCCCTTGAAGGACGCAACGGGATCTCCGTGCGGAGTCTCTTCGAGAAGTATGAGCCCAGTGGCGACGTGCTCATGCAGGCAGCGATTTGGGCAATCCTGCGCCGCGGGTGTTCGCCGACGAATCCAGTGCAGGTAGCACACAACGTACAGATCAATGTGAAGGACGAGACCGACGATCTACTACCTTCGTCCTTTACGGTGATGTCCAAGAAGCGCAAGGCGGCCCCCACAAAACCAGGGGCCAAGGCGAAGAAGGCGAAAACTCCACGAAAGAAGATGTCATCGTCTGACTCGGACTCGGACCACAACGTCGACATCAAATCCCAAGTGTCTCGTCCATCCTCTGTCCCATTGTCTTCGTCGAAGTCTGCCGCCGCCGCCTCGACTACCCTGCCACAGCACGACCTTATTCCCGTCCACGACGCAGCATCCATGTCGTTTGACATGGCGATGGCTGACGCGACGCTCGTCCTCGTGGCCAACTACGATATCCGACTGCAAGCCCTCGGGTATGCCAAAGTTGGCGTCGACATCAACGTACATCTGCTGGACGTGCTCGAGATGATCGGGCGCGCGCGATGCATTGGCATCACCGTGAGCCACATAAGTCGTGTGCTTTTCGACGACGACATCAAGCGCATGCATTACTTTTTAGACGAACTCGTAAATATGAACCTCGTGGAGAAGCGCATCTTGACATTGCCGCCGCGCCGATTCAACATCATCCACTTGAAGCGATTTGCGGCACAGTTTGATCCGCACACGATGGGGTTTGCGGGCTTCCACTACGCACACGAACCCCACACCAAGACCATTCTCGTGAACAAACTTGTGCGGTCCATGCAGCTCCGACACGAAGAGACCGCCGTGTTTGCCGACGTGGCCAAGCGCTTCGACTTGCACAAGCGGCAGCAAGAATCTCTCCGGAACCACATCTGCATGGAGTCGTCCAAGCATCCACAGACGTTTCCCCTGCACATGTTTATGGCCACGTGTCGCGGCGGCGAGAGGTCCACGGGCCGGAAGCTATGGTGTGTCCGTGTCGCCGACCCCGCCGCGACCTCCCGGCCGGCGCTGATCAAGGGCGGCACAGAGTTTGTGTTTCCGCTGCAAACGACGATGGGGGCGGCCGAGTACTTGTATCGACTGGTGGAGGCGGCGAGCCCTGAAGGGATTTCGATTCCCGAGATCAAAGACATTTGCGGCAACCCTGACAACAAGTGGGTGTACAAAAAGATGCAGCACATGCTCATCCACCACAAGATCGCGTCGCAAAAGATCATGGGTGACCGCGGGGTCATTCACAACTTTAGCGTCGCGCCCACGGTTCAGCCAGGCGCCGCGCCGTTCGTGTCCAACGGCGTGGGGGTTGGGAGGTACTCGTCGCTGAGGCAGTCAATCAAAAACTCTGGCCATTCGCTCGTGGGCGACGTGTTTCTTGAGCGGCAGGCGTTCCTGGTGGACCAAATCAAGGCGCTGTCGATCGTGTCGGTGGGGCTCCTTCGCCGGACGCTGTGTGCCCACGAGAACCGGCGCGGCACCCACGGCATCGACGGCCGCACCATCATGCGGCTCCTGCAGCCGTTGATCGACGCCAAGTCAGTCGAGTACGTCGATGTGAACGTGCCGTGGAAGAAGACGGCCGGGCACACACGCGTGCGGTGCGCGGCGCTGCCGTTTGTCATGCAAGAAGAGTCCCAGGCCACGTTGCGGCGGTTCCTGGACCAGTACTCGCCGCTCGACGACATGGACTCGACGACCAAATGGACGGACGCGACGTTTTCGATAGTCCGCGAAGATCACCTGCGCATGCACTCGGCCGCGGACAAGAAGGGAGGGGGCAAAGGAGGCAGTATGGGCAAAATCGTGTCGTATTCGCACAATTTGACGGAATTCCACAGTATCCGGCAGAAACTGCGAGATCAGCACCGGCAATGCCGACGGATCGGGCAGGCGTACGGCATGATCTGCCGCGTCCGGCTGCTGCACGTGGCCATCTGTCGGGCACTTGTGCGCCTCAAGCTGTGGCCGCCGCCGTCCACCACCCAAAGCGGCGGTGGCACAGACGACGATGAGCCTGCGCCCGTCGAGTTTTCGTTTCAAGACGTGATGGCGCATACCTCGGTCAAGGACTATTGCCAGATCTTTGGCACCCCCGAGCCTCTGTCTGAAGCCGACGAGACCCTGGTCAAGCAAATGATCTATGCGGCCAACACCATGCCCGCCCCAGAGCAGTGGCAAAAACTCGGTGACGTGGGCAAGATGCTCCAGCGCAACCAGCAGAACCGCGCGATGCGGCTCGTGGAGATTATGATGGACTTCAAACTCGTGACCCAGCTGCCGTCGGCGCCGCTGCAGCACGAAAGCGTGTACAGTAGCAACGTGGACGAGATGGTGTCGCGGGTCGTCGATCAGACGGTGCACGGGGGCGTGCTCAAGCTCAACCTGCACGTGTACGTGGCGGTGGTGGACGAGCGCGCGTCGACGCCGCTGCGGATCCGCGGGGAGCTCAAACCTATGGGGTTTAGCCCGCTGCCGACGATTCCGCTGCACCACTCGTTCCAGAGCGTGGCCGACGTGGAGGCGTTCTGGCGACTCTTGGAGATCTTTTACCTCGAGCGCGCACGGTGGGAGTGCGTGGCGGACCCGCCGATGCCAGACCTGCCGCCCATGCATGTCAAGCCGTACCTGGTGCCGTCTGTGAACGCGACGTTGGCGCTACTGTGGACCGACAGCGGGTCGCTGCAGCGGCAGCGCGTCGGCATCCTCAAGACCCGCGCCAAGCCCAAAAAGCGCGCGTTTTCAACCCACTTGATCAACCCAAACCCAAAGTGGAAGGTGGAAGGGCGTGGCCAGCAGATCAAGATGCGGCGCCAGCTGCCGCTCCGGATCAAGCCGCCCCGACGGAAAGCGGAAAAGATCGACTTGACGCCCGACCAGGAGCAAGCCGCCCTCGAGTCGTACTTGGACAAGATCGTTCAACATTGGACAATCAAGGACATGCCGACGGAGCTGCGCTTCTTCCCCGAAGAAGACTCTGTGTTTGTCAACAGTCGGGTGAAGCGGGGCCGGATCAACTGGAACGCCATCGGGCTCGAAGTCGCATGGCCGTTGCAGCTGGTCGGGCGGACGCGGCCGTACGTTGGCCTCGAAGTGAAGCGGCGACTGGTCAAGTCGTTTCTGCCGCGCCCGAGTGTGAAGAAGCACCTTGTGGAGCTGGAAATGGCCCAAGTCGCCGCCAAGAACCCCACGGGGCGGTTTCTAGAGGAAGCGGTGATCCACTCGGATGCCCGCGCATACGGATGCCTCGTCAAAGCGGTGCAGATGATGCTCCAGCCGGACGCCGACTACGACGCGGCCGTCGCGGACGATCTCCTTGGAGCGTTTTCGACGCTCGAGATGCAACTCGTGTGGCGGTACTTGTACTTGCCGGGCAAGATCAACAAGAGCAAGCCGGCCGACACGGGCCACCGCCGCGGCTTTTCGTTTTCGCTGGCCATGTTTGACTTTTTGAGGTTGAATGCTACCCAATGGCCCCTCACCATGTGCCTGGACGCCGCGGAACATCTCGGCGGCATGTCGACGTTGCGTGAAGACGGCATGGAGATGCAGATGCCGTCGAACGCGAGCTCGGGCTTTATGGCGACGCTCTTGGCGGCGCATGTCCGCGGCACGGCGGACCTTGCGATGGCGTTTGAGCGCACAAAGGACGAAGTGTACAACGGCATGACCAAGGGATACGATGGGCGAAGGTACAAGTGCGCCGGGTTTATCGGGCACATGCATCGGTTCACGGACGGATTGACGTACGACGAGTTCAACATGCATTGGGTGCTGTCCACCAAGCCCACCATGACCAAGGTCGGCGAAGAAGCAGAGTGCCTGGAAGCGTTTACATGTCGAAAACGCACACGGCGGGATGTCGAGTGGACATGTCCCCACGACAACCAACCGACCGCATGCACGTCCGTCAAGCGGTGCCGCACCAAGGTCGACCATGCGCTCGTGAAAGCTATCGGCGCCACCCACGACAAAGGACTCAGCGTCACGGAGCTCATGGCGGCGCTGTTTCCGCACACGAGTACCCCGCGACGACGGCGACAGCAACTCCAAGAACAACTCGATCAATTGGTCGCTGACGATCGCGTGTGCGATGTCCATGCGTTCGACTGCGTCCGGTATGTGGCCACGGAGCATGCCAAGCCCTGGTTTGTCTACCCGTTCACCAAGAACGCGGCGACCAACGCCATCGAGTTCCAACGAGGCGCACCTGTCATGGCGCGTCCGTGGCTCAAGATGGACGGCGAAGTGAACGACCAGTTTCTCGTAGTCGTCAAGCGTGAACTTACCATGCTCGTGGTGGGGCGGCCCGGGATCGGGGAGCAGCGCATGTGCGAGTACTTCAAGGGCCTGCTCGGGTTGCAGGACGTGAGAAACCTGTGCTTTCAGTTGATCGACGAGCGGGTATTGTACTGCCGCGCCATCGAGCGGCGGAAGCAGTGCGGCTTGTTTGGCGGATCGAATGCATCTGAAGCACCAGTGGTGGGAGAGTACTCCATGGACCGACACGAGATGGAGATGCACTACTTTCCGGCGGTTGACTGCTTCGGCGAGCTGGGCAATGCGGTGCAGGAGATGTTGTAGAATAACGCGTTGTGATTGGCCAAAAACATTTAGTTTGTTGATATGGAGTTTGGATCAAAGACGTTCGGGATTGGATATAATATGAACGAATCAGAGTGCGCTTGGTTTTTAAGTGCGCGATGGAGGTGGTTATTCTTTATCCGAAGCAGGGACGAAGAAGGGGTGGTGCGTATGGACACGGACGAAGCCGACGAAGCGCACGTGCTGCAGGAGCTCCTCCTCCAAGAAGGCGAGATCGACGATGAACTCGATGAGGATGACGAGATGGATTCGACGAGTGAACTGAGCAGCCAGCAGTCGGCAGTCGAGACTAGTGACGTCGCAGCAGCGACAACTGGCGCATCAACGACGTGGAATTGCACCCAATGTACATACGAAAACAGCAGTAGCTCGTCCATTTGTGAGATCTGTGGCTCCCCGCGCGAAGTTCTTGACTCTAGCAGCGTCACATCGTCGTCCGCCGCGACAGCAAGTGCTGCTGGCGATGGACGTTGGGAGTGTGCAGCATGTACGCTATTGAACCCTCGTCAAGCGCATGTATGTACAGTGTGTAGTACCCCAAATCCTGCGAGCATGGGAGTCGCGCGATCGCATCGAGGACATGGCCTTGGGGCGGCTCTGGGGCTGTTCGAGAAAGCGGGCAAAGACGATTCATCGTCGCCCGCGGGTATTTCCAGCGCCGCGCTCGAAGCCCTCGCGAACGACAAGAAAGGCGGCGTGAAATTGGTCGACACGTTGCAGGCCATGACCCACAACTTGGCGATGACCGAAGCGTCGGCCGAGGGCGGCCTCGGGTTGCTCATGGGCCGACCGAAGTTTAGCCCAAAGACCGACCCACACCTCGTGACCGTCCTCAGCGGCATTCTCAAAACCAAGGCCAAATTCGCGCTGCAGCCGCGGTTGCTGGCATGCCAGTCGCTCAACTACTTGATTAAACTGGACATTCGCATGTCAGACGGGAAGAAAGCCTCCGAGTACATGGCCATGTACTTGGACATCATGGACGAAGTCGCGATGCACCACCAGCATGAGTCGTTGGCCAAGCATTTGGCCGAAGAAGCGACCAACGGGCTCGAAGTCGCGTGCCAGTCTCACCCCGCGGCCTTCCGCGACCTGTGCCAGCCCGATCCATTGGCCAAACTGCTTGGCTTTTTGACGTTTGCTAACACAATGCACGTGAACGTTCTGCTCACGACGCTGTCGCTGCTTCAAAAGGTGTGCCAACGGGTGCACTTCCACACGAAACCGCCCTCGTCGTCCTCGGCTTCCCACCGCAAGCCCGCGGCGCCCCAAGCCGCGCTTCCCACCATCATGGCCGCCCTGGAAACGTACATTGGCCACATCAACCCCCGCGTCCAAGTAGGCGCGATCAAGTGCATGACGGTGCTGTTCCACCGCACGCCTCTGCACGAACATTTGACGGCGTCGGTGACCCGCCAGCTGCTGCACATCATGGTGGCACCGTCGACGGACGACGGCGGCAGCCACGACGCCAGCCGCGCCGCCGTCGCCCTGCTGTCGGAACTCCTCGACGAGTCGCCGACAGTATTTACGACCCTGGTTGACCCGGACGTGGCCCAGCCATTGATGCAGCAGCTGGGTCCGATGTTGCAGACCGAATCGGTGGCTACGCCCACGCTGCGCTTCCTGTCCAAAGTCGCGGCGCGGATTGCCAGCCACCAAGCCAACGAGTCGACGACCCTCCAGAAGTTTCTGCTTGCATTTATCAAGGCAAACGCGGTGGCAACTGTGTCGTCCCTCCTCAAAGACGGCGCGACGCTGCACTCGCCGTCGCCGTTTCTGGTGGCGGTGACCACGTCGTCGGTGGCGATGGTCCGGCTGCTCATCCGCAAAGGCGCGCATGTGTCGGTGGAAGCGCTTCATGCCGCCGCCGACGCCCGACGGTGCGACGTCGTGTTGGTCTTGCTGCAGCATGGCGCGAGTCCCAATGCTGCCAACGAACATGGAGAGACCCTGCACCAAGTGCTGGCCAAGCACCCGCCGAACCATCCCGTGACCAAACTGCTGGCAGCTCGGCTGTCACCTGCGACGATGGATCACGAGGGTGTCTGCGACGATGGCCACCACCTCCACGGACGCCACCATCCCCATCGACCTTCTCGACCCAATGTCGACGAAGTGGCGTCGGCGGGTGGCGGGCTCGTGCTGGCCCCTCCGTCCGCAGGGGCATCAGCGTCGTTGCAGGCGCGGGAAGTGCTGATTGAAGACTTTACCCGCGCATGGAACGACATGGAAGAAGACGAGTCGGATGACCATTTTGACGACGACGGTGATAACGATGATGACATGCATTCAGAAGGAGACGACGACGACGACGACGAGGATGCGTATCATGACATGTATGGCGACGAATCGCACGAGGACGACGGGGACGACGACAGTGACGACGACGAAGACCAGGACATGACACATGACGACGAGGCCCTTCCTCCTCGTTCCAAGAAGGATGCCAAGGGGATCGCTGCGGACGTACGGGGCGAGTTCGTTTCGTACTTTACGCACGCGCTGTTTACGAGTCTGGTGCATGCTGTGGCAGCTGTGGACAACAAGCACGTGACCCACGCAGTCTTGTCCACGTTAGCCACCGTGCTCGTGTACCCGATACTCGAGTTGACGGAGGCCGACTTGGGTGTGTTGCTAGAGGTAATCCACGGTCTGTTGATGGAAACGCCCGCTTCCGGCGACGTCACCACCCCCAACAACAACGATGCCGACGGAGACGTGTACCCGACGATCCTCGCGCTGCGCCTGCTCCAAGCGCTGTCAGCTGTTCAGAATCCGACGGTGGTTCGGCACATGGAACGGCAGGGCATTCTGGAGCGCCTGCGGTCGATTGCGCAGCCTACCCGTACGTTGAACGCTGTCGACGCGGCCGTGTCATCTCTGGTCTCGGACTGGCTCGACACATTGCAACCGCTGGCGTCAACGTCGTTGGTGGCGAATCCAGTGGTTGCCCGGTTGAATGCCTTGTGTGAGCACCTCGAGACGTCCTGTGACACTGTCTTGGACGACATGCTGTCGTGCATCGACGACGGCGTCACAACGTACGAACTGACCAAATCGGCGGTCGTGCCAACGCTGCTGCAGGCGCTTTCGACCCGCACAGGCGCGGTCGTGTGGACGCCGAAGTGGCAGACGCTGGTCCGCCACTTGCATCAAGTCGTGGGGTTGCATGAATCGCTGCCTGTGATCAGCTACGCCATGGCCAAAGGCAAGGAATTCTACCCGTTGACGCGGCAATTGCGTCTCCGCATGCGCGTCGAGAAACGTACGGACGCCCCCCCCCGGAGCATCCATGCGTCGCCGCTGACGCTGTTTTCGTCGTTTGAACGCACCGTGTTTCGATGTGCGACACTGCGGGACCCCCAGTGGCTCCAGTACGCGTGGAGTTTGGTCGGCCATTCGATTTGGAAACCGTCCGACGGCAAGTGGGTTGAAGCGACCGTGTGTGGCTTTGAATCTGCGACAGGGTGCCACCTCGTGCATTGCCGCGACGAGTACGTCGAGGAGGTGCTGCATGAAGAAACGTACCGCCTCGTCAAGTCGTTGCGTGTGTGTGCGTCCGTGTCGATGGACTTGAGCGTGTTTGGGCGTCCGCCGGCGTTGAAACGAACCACGCCGGACGACGACGACGACAACGACGACCAGACTAGTCACCATGTGCGTCGATCGAAGCGCATCAAGCGACAGGGGGGCGAGGTGATCCGGGACGACGACGACGCCGCCGTCCACCCGCGGTTGTTGGCCGAGTCGTCGCCCCCATACGACAAGGCGCGGTCGCGAGAGCAACGGTTGATGGATGTGTTGCGATTGCAAGACATGTCGGCAACTACCCCGACCGAAGGCGACAAGGTGTGGGTGTCGTCGAATCATGGCGGATCGCTCATTTGCGTATGCGGGACGTTTGTGAAGAAGACAACGGCGTCGCAGGTGGAGGTTCAAGTCTCGTTTGGGTCGTCGCAGGTGAACGTGCCGTTGGTCGTGGACGAAGCCAACGTCGTGACATTTCAAGCCAAGGCCAGGCCTGGGTCGGCTGCGTCGTCCAAAGGTATTCTACGTCGTCGAGATGATGGACCTGATGATAATGGTGTAGTGCAACGAATGCTGGGGGCATTGGACTCGCACAGTGGACGGAATGGCGGCCGACCCGTGCTGGAACACCTGCGACGGCTGCTCTCGCGCTCCCGCCACTCGGACCACATTGACGCCGAGGACGAGAGCAGTACTGCCGCCGTCGCGTCGTCGTCGTCCTCCGCTGCCGCCGCGTCGTCGACGCCCCCTTCTCGCGCCAAGAAAAACAAGCAAAAAGCAGCAGCCGCCAAGCCCAATTCGCGACCCACCATAACCGCCGAAGACGAACTGTTTACGACAGCGTCGCCGCCCGTCGTTCGGGTGTTGCTCGGTTTGGGCGAGTCCAGCGACAAGTCGGAGGATCAACTGCATTGGCTCACGCCGGACGGCGCCCGCCTCAACGACGTGGCAGTCCCCGTGGCCCGGTGGTTGTTTCGATCGTTTGCAGCCGGACAAGTACCCGCGGCCAAGCCATCCTCGATGGAGGCGGACGACACAGTCGAGTCGGACACTCTTGCCAAGTGGTCGTTGGCGGAATTCAGCAGTTTCTGCAAACAACTCAAGCTTGGGCTGGCGCCGTCGGAAGAGTACTTGGCGTTTTCTGGGTACGCGACAACCGCAAACCAAGAAGACGTGCTGACATGGGCTGGCTTTTCGTCTTGGCTCGTGGACATTGTGTGCAAAGATGCAAAGTACTTGCGGGGCTTGGGCCAATACCTGGAGCACTTGGGCTTCGAAGCGGCGACGTTCCAGTCGACGGCGCCGTCGGTGCCGCTCATGGAATTTGCTCCAGACGACAACTTGTTTCAGTGTTTGACTCGGATCCACCCGTCGCAATCGCTGGGGTTGGTACCGTGGAAGTGTGTGTTCAACGTTTTTTGCGACTTTCAAGTGCGGTGGAAACGTGACGACGTCAAGCCTGCGACAGCGTTGCCTACGTCCGACCACAGTATCGCAGGACCACCCGCGTTTACCCAATGCGTCCGGCTGCTGCAGGTGCTGCACGACATGTTTGGCGATGGAACTACCAAGGACACGTGGCTCAACCCACAACTGTCAAGGAAGCTTCGCATGCAGTTGCAGGACGTGCTGTCAGTCACGAGCGGCACGTACCCGGCTTGGTGCGACGAGCTCGTGCAACAGGTATATATATATATATGTATGGAAACAACAAATATATATATATATATGGAAACAATATATATATATATATATATGAAACACTCATGTATGCATTGATTTGACCACGTTTTTGTTTTTCCATCTACATATATATATTACATATATCTGAACCTCTCGTGTACATGTATTAGACCAAGTTTTTGTTTCCGCTCGAGATGCGGTACACGTTGTTTCGGACAACGGCGTTTGGGTTTTCACGGTCGTTGCACTGGTTTCGCGACCATTTGGAGTCAGCGAATGACGAACTGACGATCTCGCCACTGCCCAAGGAACGAGCCAAAGTTGACCGCAGCGACATCCTCCACAGTGCCGACGCTGTCCTCAAGGTGCACGCCAAGCGCAAGGCCGTGCTCGACATTGTGTTTGTGGGTGAGCGCGGGTACGGCTCGGGCGTGACGGCGGCGTTCTATTCGGCTGTCGCCCATGCGCTGCAATGCAATGCCACCATGCATGTCTGGTACAGCTATACATATATGAACTCTCGTTCCTACTTGGTTCGATATTCAGCACACTAATACGTGACATACACATCAAATGTACATGTTGTGCTTGTCGACTACAGTCGCCAGACGCGAAAGAAATATATTGAACATGGGTAGGGTCCGAGGACATGAAGGTTCCACTGACGACGTGGTGCGGCATCCCAACGGGCTGTTCCCGGTCCCCGTCGCGGCGGCGTCGGACGCGCTCAAAGATCGATTCCGACTCATGGGGTACAACGACCTACGACGTAAATGATTGGTTGAGAGTGGGGTTCGTGTAGGCGTTTGGCTGGGAAAGCGCTGCAAGACGAACGGTTGTTGCCTCTGCCGCTGTCGTCGCACTTTTTAAAGCTAGTGTTTGGCGAACGTGTGGATGCTTCGGATCTGGCCGCCATCTTCTTGGAGCCTGGCCGCATCCTATCGCAACTACACACCGTGTCCAAGGCTCTGCTGCAGACGACACCGAAGTCCGACGTCCGGATTGAAAACATGTCGGCTCGCGACTGGCTGGCGGCAGTGGACCTCAACTTTGTCGACCCGATCACACAAGCCGAGCTAGGTACTACCTAGTACTACCCATCCCCCATCTCCCCATCCTCTATAACTCACAGTCCTTTGCAAGTAGAAACCAATGGAAGTGCCAAAGCTGTGACAGTGGACAACCTGCACTTGTATGTGGCGCTGGTGGTCGAGTCATGGCTAGGTCGCGGCGTATCTAGCCAAGTGCAGGCGTTTCAAGAAGGGCTGGGCGAGGTGGTGCCGCTGACCAAGCTCAAGCTGCTGTTTGTGGACGAACTGCAGCTGACGCTATGTGGCACGGCGGACGTCGAGTGGACCCACGAATCCCTCCGCCAGACAATCAAGTTGGCGCACGGGTACACGTCGTCCAGCGAGCCCATCGAGCACTTTATCGAGGTGCTTGTCGACATGACGACTGCCCAGCGCCGCGCGTTCCTCTTGTATGCGACAGGGTGTCCGAACCTCCCGCCCGGCGGCGTCGGGTTTGAGAAGCTCAAGCCCCAGTTTGAAGTCGTGCGACGGGTGAGTCCGGACGGCCAGGCGGCGGATGCGACGCTGCCGTTTGCACGGACGTGTACCAACACCCTCCATTTACCAGCATACTCGACGAAAGCGGTCTTGGCCAAGCAGTTGGAGTACGCCGTCTTGAACAGCAAGGGCGTGATCGATCGAGATTAATAGAGTCCATGGTGTTGTTTTTCCTGTGGATTACTTTTTGGGCTTTTGGCAGCCCTTGCCCCACTCGACGCTGCACAACTTAGACGCAATCTTGTACTGGGTGCCGAGGTACTGGACGACATCTTGGCCCAAGTTGCCTTGGATATGCACCTCGACGTCTTTGCCGTGAAGAACGATCGTGGCGCTAGGAAGATGGCCGTGTCAGTCACACCTCGTTCTACTGTATCATCGTCGAATGGTTGCTTGTTATTACCTGCAGGCCCACTTCTTTTGGGCGTCTTTTAAAAACGCATCGGGGTCGAGGCCAAATTGCTACATACCCCACATTGACAGACATGTATGAGTACTTTCCAATCATAACCATGGAACGAGGTATGTACTAGGTACTAGGTACATATATACCGAGGTACTAGGTCCATATATACCGAGGTACTAGGTACTACAGTAGGTACTACTATATATAATTATATACCTCAATGTTGGCCACGATCGTCACTGGTTTTTGGCGTTTGGTCAGCTCCGTCTTAATGCGAATCGGTCGATATTCCCCCACCACGGGCACCACCGGCTGCTCTGGGTACAGTTGAATCGAATGGTAGGGCTACCCAATGCTCATTAACTTCAGTTTTCACAACTAAAGGACAAGGGCGATTGGAGGATTTACAAACCCGAAGGCGTGACACCAAGAGCTGGAGCACGTCTTGGCGCAATAACTTGTCTGGGTACCCCGCCGCCTACACGTATGTACAACAGTCGTGGATCGTACACTTGGTGACATAATCGCAATGCAACGTACCGGTTTCTTCTTTCCTGGATACAAGGCATCGGTCAAGATCATGTCCAATTGGACATATTGGGGCTCCCGTGGGTGTACCAGTCCGTTCGTGGCAATGTACTCATTCAACAGGGCCCGGACATCGGCCAAGTGGAGCGCCGTCGCCTTGGTGTCCGCCCCCAACAGCTGCGTTTGCTGCGTCAACCGGTACAGCTGCACCACTTCGGGGGCATACTTGCCAGGAACAAACATACCCGCCGTCGCTTCCTACATGTCGACAGGATCGTCCTCATCATTTCGGAATGTCAAGGTTCTAGTGAGGAGGAGGGGGTCGTACAGCCTCCAAGTCGACGGCGACGTTCATTTCCGAGCGATGGAGCTGGTGGCGACTCACGTCCCTACACAACACACAAACCAACCATGTCGACGGGGGTGAGCCTTCCACTGAAACATCAGCAGGTGGGGTTCGTACGGATGGGTCTTTCGAAACAACGTGATGGTTTGGACGCCGTCGTGCTCAGTCACGTCGACCACGCCTCGGGACGCCATGTCTTTGAGAAACGTCGAAATCTTCTTGTACGAGGTGCCCTTGACGTTGATGGCCGTGCCGACGGGACGACATGGCAGCACCAGCGACGCGTAAAACCGACTGGCGAGCATGGGCGCGTCGCTGGGCTTGACCACTTTCATGGCTTGGTAGAAACTTCGCTCGAGAAGGTCATCTAGGTCGGCTTGGGACCTGACGCTTTCACCTTCTTCTTCATCGTTGGCATCGTCCTCGTTCGGGCCAACATGGACGGTAGACGGTGGCTTCTTCTCCTCTATTTCGTCACCCTCTAGCGTAATAGCGTTGATGTCGAGTACTTCAGATGCTGTAGCTTGGCTGGCTACTTCTATGGGAAGGATTTCGTTGTCGGTGAACCCTTCAGGAAGGTTGCGCGAAAGAAGCGACTGAGGGTTCAGTTTCGAGAGTTCGTCAAACACAACATGCAAAAGTTGCATGGCCTTGCCTTTCCATCCCTGGACGGCGAGGGTTTCCGCGTCCACAAGCATGTCTCCGATCGCAAATGGCATCGGATTGCCGTGCACGTACACGGCACGCAACTGTCCCTTGAGGAACGGATGGTCAGTCGAATGAGATTGTTTCAACACCCCGGGCAGCATCGGGTCTGCGCCACGCAGCAAGAAATGGCTCACTGGAGAATGTACAACAAGCTGCGGCAAGTGCGAGCGCAGCGCTGGCTCGTGCCAAAGTAGGTACACCGACGGCACCACGTCGCCTTTTCCGTGGACATCGAACGCCAGCACGTTCGAATCGGCGTCCGTGAACAACACCGTGCGGCTTGGAGCCGCCAGCTTGATCTTGACGATTTCCGCCTTGGCCAGGAGGTTCCATGGGAAGCTCGCATCGCTCTCAATGCCACAGGACTTTAACAGGTCCAACCGAACCTTCTTCACATCCTTGCCCTTCAGCCGCGTATTGCCGCTCGTGTTGAACGCTTTGGCGAACATCGTGACCAAGTTTTCACAGACCTTTGAAATCGGATTGAACCAAAACTGAACCATCAAAACCTTCAATTATTAATATTTACAACTCCAATCTACAGTACTGTCAACGATCAACTGAAAAATGAAATTTTGAGCGTAAAACTTCAAAAGAATACGACACCACCGTTACAATGACTGGCACGACGACCGCCAAGACAAACGCCAAGCGAGTGTTTTCCGATATATCCACCGAGAGCCCTGAGACCAATGTATTTGCAATGCTCAGTGCGTGGCCCCCCAAGGTGTCAAAGTACTAGGGGGAGAAGGGGCGCCTCCGCAACCTCTTGGAGTTCGCGGAACCCCTAGACCCCGACGACATTAGAGATCGAATTGCTCTCTTGGCGATCACCCTCTTGAACGGCGCGTCCGTAGAGTATGCGATGGATTTCCCCACAGAACAAATTAGTCTGGAGGACCCCCTCACCACCGCGCGAACTCTCGTCTCCCCCAAGGACCGGCACCTCTTCGAGACTATGCTGAGTGGGGAGGACCTCCCTCCCATCGACTTGGACAACGAAATGACCCTTGTCACAAAGACAGGGAAATCGCTCCAGAAGTTGTCGGGACAGACACCGGGCTGTATATTATGCGTACAATCGGCCAAACGGAGATGAAAGTCACGCCCATGAGTTTACGAACGAGCACACCAAGTTCTGGCGCGACTGCCACCCCGATTTGGTCCCTCTCTTGACTGCATGCTCGCGCGTGGTCAAGCTGACTCTAGCGGGCATGCCCAAGGACTCGACCCTCAGCCGGCAGGACTGGATTGAGTACTGCGCACTGAAGACGGTCCTTGCTGCGTTTGCAGATGCCCAACGCAAGATCAATGAGTCCACCTCGCGCATGAAAAAGGAGAATGTGGCGCTGTTGAGAATCACCGGCCCGTTCGTTGCAGCCTACCACTCTAAACTTCCCTCGGACGGCACCCTCTGCAAGCCCCCATCGCCCCCGCGAAGAGAGATCGAACCCCCGCCTACACGATTAGTATGGATATCTCCAGCGAGAGGAAGGCTACGTGCGAAACCGGCAACTTCAAGGCTGAAACGCCACATGCCCCGTAGGCTCCACGACCAAATTACAAGTGCCAATGTAGCTACACATACTGCAAGTAGTGATCAACATATCGTGGAAAAAAAGCTCAATGCACGAAGCAATCAAAAGTCAAACTCATTCCGTGTCATGCTTTGGTCATACTCCGAGTACTACAGTTGTAACATTGCTCTATTAATAGTACTATTATTAATAATAGTACTACTAGTAGTTCATAGTATCTATACAAAAATCGACCGATTGATTTCGTGAATCAGCACAAATATACAAATTTGAGCTTTCAGCCAAAATTTGTATATCATTCTAGATATCCCATACTACCTACCAAAGAACCCAGACAACTGGGATGTACTGTACATCTACCCGATGGTAATGCTACTTGAGTTATTCTAACTGGACTGGTTGGTCGCGACCGCTGCCACAGCGTCCGCTTCTAATCGAGTGCACACAATGGTGGCCACATCTTCGTCTCCCAGTGCCAGCGCCATGTCGAGCAGCGTTTCGCCCTGGAAGCCTTCAATTGTTGAGTCCAATCCATGGGACAAGAGCGTGTCCACGAGGGCGGCGTTGGAGCAACCAAACGCCGCCGTATAGCCCTGTGCGTTGGTGGCGTTAATGTCTGTGGTTGGATGCTGGAGCAGCAGCTTGACGATGGCCTCCATGTCAAAGCAAACGGCAATGTGCAGGGCCGAGTCTTCCGAGTCAGGCAGCTTCAAGTTGACGTCCACCGTGCCTTGGCCAAGAAGAAACGATACGATGTTTTCATGTCCACCGCGACATGCCAGTGTCAGCGGGGTGTGCACCTCGTCGTCGGCGGCCTCGTCGTCGTCGCACTTGTACTTGAACACGGCGTTGGCCATGGCGGCGTTGCACAGATCCCCGAGCACATCCACGTGTCCCGCATCGATGGCTCGAGCCAATGCAGGTGTGCCAAGGGAATGATTGTGTTGGCGCTTCTCAATGTCCGCGTCAAAATCATGGACGAGCGCGTGGACGAACGACGCAGCACCGCAGTTGGCGGCCTGCATGAGCAGCGTCCATCCCATGTCGTCCAACAAGTCGATGGGGACAAAGCTGTCGCTTCGGAGCAGCGCGAGCGCGATCTTTTCAAACCCCGCGAGCACCTGGACGCCCTCGTCTTCGATCTCCTTGATCTCGCCTGCCGTGTCTTCCTGCGCCTCGTTGTCGTCCAGGTTTCTGCTCAATGTTTCCGTGTATAGGGTCAAGGACGACATGATGCATTCGTACTCTTGCTGCCACTTGTGCATCCAATTCATAATTACGAGCAAGCACTCGAACGATGTCCCGGCGCCGGCAACAGTGCGAAGGCGATCCACGTCCACGGCCTTGATGATGTCTAGCAAAGCGGAGCCGAGGTTGTCCTCGTCACCATCAGCTTCTCCTTGATGTCCTGCTGCTACGAAGTCGAATGCTTCAACGCCATGATGTTGCGATGTCTTGCTCGGGCGCTTCGTCCCCATCCCCGTCCGTCGTATCCAAGCAATACTGTAATGCCATCGATATTTAGACGTCTGAATAATATGTTGGTTACAAAGTTCACGTTTTTTGTTCCAAATACGACAAATATTTTGCGAATAATTGTATAAACTGGTTGAACGTTTTGAAATTATTTGTCGATTTTGACTTTGTTTTCACACTATTTTGCTACTGTTTTCATAGTTTTTGATAATAGAGAAAACGCACGTGCAAGCTCGGACGAGATGGCTCGGCGAGGCACCCAAAGTGCGCAAGGAAACCTCATGGGCGGCAATGTGAACAACCAGAACGACTACCTTCAGAAGATACTGGCAGAGGTGGACCCCAAGTTCGTCCTTCAGCCGGGAGTGGAGGAGCTGCTCATGGACATGGCGACAGATTTCGTGCACGACGTGACGTCTGCGAGCGGTCGGTTGGCCAAGCACCGTCGAGCGACGCAAGTGGACGCAAAGGACATGCAACTCGTGCTGGACAAGAGCTACGGCATTTCCGTGGCGGCGAAGAAGAAGCTGCACGCCCCCTCGAACAAGCCAAAGCCCGCCAAAACCTCTGTCCACATGCATCGTGTGGCGCTCAAGCGTAAAATTCTCACCGCCGTCCACGCGCAAAAGAAGAAAGCCAACAAGACGTAGCATCCCAACTCTTGCAGCACGTCCATCGCGGGATATATCCGGCGCATTTGTATAACATCAACAACCCACCTGTATATGCATCTTATCGTTAAACCATCGAGAACCCGTTTGGGGCCGACGACGGCGGCGGGTTCGTCTGCTGCTGCTGCTGATGTTGTTGGTGATGTGTCATGTGCATGTGCATTTCGTGTAGATACGAGTGTGGGGGAATGGGGTATTGCTGCATCATTGGCGGCGTCAACCCTGGAATCGCCAGGCCCATGCTCATGGCAGAGATCATGTCCATGTCGGTGGTGTTGGTGGCAGAGTCGGACGACAACACAAGTGTCGACGGCGCTGAAGTCGTCGTCGTCGACGGGGGAATTGGCATAGGTGATGCCTTGGCCACTTTGTCTTTTCGCGAATTCAGGTCGGGGGCTTTGGCTTTCTTGGCTTTGGACGATGATGTCCTGCCGTCGACTACCGCGGCGGCTGGCAGCAGTGACTCGTCCTTGCTTAGATCCGATTCCAACGGCATCTCAATCCGCGCTTTGTGAAACGCCGCAACGTACGTGTCTGCCTTGTAAATTGATCCAAAGTGATTCAAAATCAACTAAACGGCCAATATCCCAACATGTTAGTACTACATAGCTAGTAGTACAACAACATATATAAATACATATATATGTACCTGATCTTGGCCGAAATGGCGCGCCGCGGCAATGAAGTGGCGGCATGGAATCCCCAGTTGATGCATACTCGAACACGTACACGTCCCATCCCCCAAATGCACGCGAAAGTTGGCCTTGGGCCGGGCGCCAGACTTCCACACGTACGCGAGCAGGTCGTCACTGGGTCGGGTGGTGTACTGCAGCGACTCGTTCACTTCGTCAGAGTATACATGTTGGGCTCCAGGCGTGAGAATCGTCGACGCAGCCAGCAACTGACCCGCCAATGTGCTCTTTGCAAACGTCAGTTCCATCATGCGCGTCAAGTAGCTGTAGAGTAAATCGAACGGGGCTTCGTCACATCCATCGGTTGTTGTCGCTCCGTGCATGCCTACGCTAGTTCGTCAGTCTATATCCGAGATGTACAGTATACGAGGTACATTTAAAATATAATGGATTTGATATAAAACATATGTTTTGGAATAGAATAAAAATACATTATTAACCCGTTGAACAGTTACAATTATTTAAAAAAAATTAAAACAATTGGAATATATATAAGTATTATATTACATGTATGTGAAGTACCTGTCGTATACGATGTAGACGACCAGTTTTAAAACAATTGGAATATATATATATATGTATATATTATATGTACATGTATGTGATGTACCTGTCGTATACGATGTAGACGACCATTTATAGTACCGAGTAGACGACAGCTGTCCCTTGTACGACGTCCAGTGCGTCGGGTCGAGCTCACGAAGGTACGCCGCGGCCGACTCGTTCACTTGCTCCAGTTGAAGCATCGTCTGCACAAACCCTGCTTCGGTTTCTTGAAAGTGCAGCTCCCACACGAGCAGCTCCGCTGGGCCCAACTTGGCCACGGATTTGTCTTGATTCAGCGCTTCCACCAAGCTCTTGATGCAGAATCGAATGGTGACAGTGGGCAGCGCGCGACGGACGCCGTCGACGACCCCAGGGTACAGGAACGTGCACACGACGGGGACCTCGTCAAAGCTGAAGCCCCGCTGCGCCCGAGTGATAAACCACTCGACGTGCTCGGCCGATGGTTCTGGAACTAGTCCAAACGCGATGATCTGGGGCTGGAAGTTGCCGTCTTGGCCCAACAACAGCACGACATACCCCTTGTAGTCGGGACAGGTGGACGGAATGACTTCGACGCCGACAATTTTTTGAAGCGCGGGCGCGGCATGATGGCTGACGCTGGGCAAGACAAACGCGCGCACAAAGTGACCCATGTCGCTGGCTGTGTAGTCGGCAATCGACGGAGAGTTCTTGTCGACGAAGGATGACAGTAGCGACGGAATGAACTTGTAGCTTTCGACCAAGTCGTCCTGTGAGTGCACGGCGATGAGCTTCTTGGCACGATATGCCAGTCGCAATGGAATCTTGATGCCTTGTTCAGCAGACGACAAAAAGTCTTCGGTGAGCAGCTTGCCGTTCGCTTTGGAGTGGGTCACGACAGCCTGTCGAAACGATGCCATGTCCGCCAACTGGCGGGCGGTTGGCTGTGCCGCGCCGACGCAAGTCTCGGAATGCTGCAAGTTCATGGAAGAAATCTTCCAGCTCTCCGCCTTGGGCGCGCGAAGCACACGGACGTACCACCCGCAGTTGTCGCACGAACAAATGTACTTCTTGTTGCGCCCGCCGCTCGTCTTCTTGTCCATGCGCGCTCGCTTCTTCTGCGCAAAGAGGGCGAAATCATTCACCGCCCTCGACGCTTCCTTGGCGCTTCCCCATCGCATATCCTGCGTCAGCACCAAGTCACGCCTTCCAAAGGACCCTTGAAATAGTTGATGGTTTGGTGCATCCAACCCAACTGTTGCCCTTGGGTGGCTATCTCCCGCTCCATTCGTACTACCAGAAGCATGCCGTTTGCTTTCGTCCACGTTTCGCGCATTCTCACAGCTTTCTGAATGGGCGGAGTCGACGCTCACTATCGTCCATGTGCCCAACGCCGACATATCTTTGACGACCTCGACGTTCCACGTGCACTCGTGCTGGTTACGATGCCGACAGATCAAGCGCTTGGCGTCGTCCCGCTTGAAGGCTCGGTCAACTTGAGTCTCATGCTTGTGCAGGGAAGCGTCCTCCTTGATGGCTTTGACTGCCGCAGGAAGAGTTGCAAATTGCGCGCCATGGAGGTTGGTCATTTTCGGATGGAGCACCCTCCTTTGACTCGAACACCCCCCTTTGTCAGTTTTGAACCCGTCGTTATCCGAATTCGGCTTCGGTTATCCGAATGACCTGCAGTCTGTTACTCCCTCTGATCCATTTTACTTGCGCGAGTTTTTAGGACGGTAGACATGACATGAAATTAAAATACGAAGTGAAAATCAAAATACCTTTGCCCCCCCTGAAAGCAAAGTTCGTCACTCTGATTGGACCAGACGAAAGAGCGCGAAACAGGCTTCAAAAATCGGACCTCACCATTCGATTCAGGAGGGGGGGTAACACCGACAACTCTCCAACGCGTACAACAGAACTACCAAGTACCAACACGTACGTTATCGAGGTTGCATATTCATACATCTATTCATCTATTCATACATCACTACTACGGCGAATGCATGACACATGGCAGCTGTACTTGGCAGCGAGCTCGGAGCTGAACCCTTTAAGCATCTTGGTCATGAAGGTGCCATTGCTGCGCATCAGAGCTTCTCGCAGGATTGCCTCGCGCTCAGTGTTTGTCAACTCGCGCCGACCTGGCGCCATGTGAAAGTGAGGCAAGGCAACAAGATGGAGTGTTGATCAGTCGAATGCATGTTTTATACGAATGTATGTATGGTGACGAGAAAACTCGGAAATCAAATCGTCCAGGTCAGCATTTGCCTCTACAAATACATGCTTCCCTCGATATGCGACATGGAAATTGTAACGTTACACCCTTAATAATACGTATTATAGATCCTAAATTTATGAGGGTGTTATGATTTAATTCAGGGAGGCACACGGCAAATTTTCTTATCGCGCAAGTATAGTGGATCAGAGGGAGTACTGTAGTACTGTAGAGCGACATGTGGAATTCGAATCGACACATCCAAATGAAGAATCAGTCGAAGGATTTAGCCCCAAATTTGTTACGCCAAATCAGGCCATTTCTGAATTGCATTCTTCGGTGCAAAGTCAAGCCTCGGCCACCGCTCTACTGCACACAGCTCTTCACTCGTACGAAGATCGTGTCTCCCGCGAAGTTGAACGCCTCTCGTGTGACGTCCAAGTTCTCGGTCGTCTCCTCCACGAACAACTTCCTGTACCACCTGCTCTTTCAGACGACACTCGCCCCCTGCCTGGAAGCGCTTACCAGGAAAACCAACTCTTACACGAACGCGTCTCGCCTCTCGTCCACGACAAGACCCTTCTGCAAGACCGCGTGCTACTTCTCGAAACACTCATTGATCAGCTCAGTCTAGACTTCTCGTCCCGTCTAGCCCAAGCTTCGATCCCAGCACCCGAACCATCCTCGGGCTACCCTTTTCAGCTCCCTTCCGAACTCACTGCCCTCTTGACCAAAATGTCCAGTGAAATGGCTGATGTGAAGGAGGCTATCGACACGTCCTCGAGCAACCAAGCATTCGGTCGCGCTGTGAAATACACTACCATCCCGTCGTCGGACGCCCATGATCACGGTGAGTACTTCATGGAGCAACTCTTGGAACAAGCTGACCGCGGTGGTCTGACTGACGACGAACGCAAGTCCCTTCTCGGTCTGAAACTCTCGGTCGTCAAGACTCCCACTACCCTGAATGCCTGGTGGATCGCCTACTCCAAGACGAAAGGCGGTGAAGTCTGGTCTGAGATCCATGACAGGTCGTTGTGATCGTCGTGGACATTGCGCCAACGAATGCTCTCGACGGACTATGCTGCAACTCTTGCGGCCAGACGGGACATTACCCAGGCGAACATGTCAAGCTCTGCCACTTCTGCGGCCAGCCTGGACACACCGTTGCCAAATGCCCATCCAAGACCGCAAATCAAGCCTGAGGCTTTGGCGCTGAGATGAACCTTATGGGAACAGGTTTCGTCTCGGCTTTCCACATTCAGCACGCTCCCTATGTGCCTGAGAACAATGCATCTTCTTTTCTTGTTCGATCCCAATTGTTACGACGGAGGAAGGACTCACGTCTTTTCTCCATCCTTCAATCTTGGACTCGACTCGAATGCCGCATCTATCTACGCACACTCATGTTTCACGACGAAGTCCCCCGCCGACGGACTCTGTTCGTCTGGCCAAGCTCGAGTCACACTCTTCTCCTACGCACTCAAGACCCCCCCCGACGAACCACGTTTGTGTGGCCAAGTCTGTTTGTGACGATTCTACGGCTCCTATTCAAGCACCATCACTCGACTCGACGGTTGCTTCATCGACTTCTCGCAACCAGATTCGCAACAGCGCGGACGACCAACCTGCATGCCCAGTCTTCTCGGACGCGGAAGTCAACGACCTTCTTTCGTCGTACCCTGAAATACGCTAGGAGGAATATCCCAAGGAAATCGAGGATCGACTTTACCCGATTACTACAGCTGACGTCCGCATGCAAACTGATCGCATCCGCGAACGTCGCAAGAACCCTGCACAGGACGAGATACTCAAAACCCTCAACCTCCTACCGTCGGAGGCCCACCTACTTCTGGCCCCGGCAGACATCGAGGACGAAGCCAAATGGTATGCCTGGTTCGCTGACACGCTCAATAAGTGTGCCGAGGCCAAACGCACGAATCGAGACTTCACAACATCCGAGGCGGTCGCTCACATACAATGGGTCGACCCTAATCCTTACGACGTGCTATGTGAGGCCGGCGACGAGTTTGATGCCTCGCATTGCCCTGGACTATACGCGGTGCCTGATAACTTACCTTCACCAACTATGCCAAAGGCTGCAACACCGCGGACACGCACACCGACTAATTGGACGACTCAGATCTCACGTCCAACAATCTCGTCCAAACCAACTATCGCTTCCTGGAACGAACTACCACTCGGCTACCCTTCGGACAAGTCCTCCCAGTCCAGTGTGGCTCGACAACGCATTCAATTACAGGGGACCCGGAACTACCATCGTCGCTCGTCAAAACTAGACCCGACCTATTGTGACGACCTGTTCAACGACTGTACATCTTCACCTCGCCTTGTCGC